>NW_028232974.1:0-45728 GCF_057557595.1 Rhyacophila brunnea | reverse complement strand
TCGTGTGCGCCATGTGACTCGGAGTCACCTTGAACTTTCTTTTTGCCGCCTGTAAAATTCACACGGTCAACAACAAATTCAATTGGGTTTTTTACTTCCACGCCATCTTTTGTTGTGTAATCACTTCCAATTTTCACAACGGCGCTCAAGTCAATGAAATCACCTTTGCCGTAATTTTTGCCGATGTTTTCAGCGGTCTTGCCAAATGCCTTGAACCTGAACCAATGTGCTTTGTTTTCCCAGGTATCCGAATCTTTCTTTTTGAATGATTCATTCCAGCAAACAGAAAAGCTGGCAATGGCTGCACCGCTTTGCGAGAAGCGCACCTCAGGATCTTTGCCAAGTGTGCCGCTTACTTCAAATGCGTTCCGTGTGCTCATGCTTCACCACCTTTTGTTTTTAATGCTTGCGCGATTGCTTCGTTTACAAATTCGGTGCGGTTATTGATATCAAAAAAACTTTCATTTTCCTTGGCCACCACAAAAGCAAATTTGCGAGGTTGGCTTGCATCAAGCGTGTGCTTGCGTGGTCGTCCACGTTGTTTTTTTGCTGGCTGTGTTTCAATTGTTTCTGTTTCCATTTGTTTTCTTTCTTTTGCGCGGAATGATTCCCGTTATTTTCTTTTCCATCTTGCGTTAGCCGTGTCAATTTGTTTTATTCTTCTTGGTGTTTTTTATAGCAAGGAACCATTGACAGATACCCAGCGCTGCAATAAGCTGTTGCTGGGTTCTAATTGTCGTTGCGCTATATGATTTTCAGTGCCCGTTTTTGCTGTCCTAATTCGACAGCATTTTTATTTTCAGACACTTAAATTCTTCGCCCAAGGACTTTATCCTTCGCCCAAGGAAAACTTGTCCAATGTGGCGGTCTCTTTGGCCGTCAACACAATCTGTTTATCAATGCACCATGGCGACCCTGGCCCATTAACCCTTGCCAGTGGCGGTAGCTTGTCGGCCATCGTGTCGGGGTTGATTAACCATCTTTGCCTGAACTCTTGATGTTCAACTTCGTCAATCGAGACATGGGCAGCCAGCCAAATCTCACCGCTTCTCAATTCAAATTCAAAGAGCGTTTCTTTTTCGTGGCCATTGGCTCTAACGGTTTTTAGAAATGTTATTCTTTTCATTCAATTTCAGTATTCCAAAAAATCTTCTGTGGCAAGACACACCATTGCAAAACTTTTTTCGTTGGATCCTTCTCCTTGTCGTGATCGCCCTCTGATTCAAATTCATGGCACCACATCCCGCAATCAAAAAAACCCATGTCACCCTCACCGTCATCGTCAATCAAATAAACACTTGGCCTGCCATCGTTCACCCAGTATTTTTTGTAGGTCTTGAAATCCTCAGTCGGCCTGTGTGCCGTACTGGCTAAAATCCAAAACGGTTTTTTGCCGCGTGCTTCCCAGTAACTTCTAAGAGTGCATTCGTGCTCAAGTGTAAAATCTATTTTTGTCATTTATTCCACCATCCCCATTTCTGCAATGCATTGATGTATCATGCCAATGGCGTCGTCAAATTGGCCGTCCAACTCCTCACATTCCCCAGAAAAAACAGATGCTGTTATCATCGCAAAGCATCCATCAATTATTACGGCTTGCGCAAATGCATTTGAAAAATAAAACTTTGTCATGCTCCTGTGTTCACTGCCATGCACAAAGTCGTTACTTAAAAACCTAACAGCGTCACCGCAGTAAATCCCGTTAACCAAAAACCCTTCGCCGTTCCATGCCAGAACTCTATCAATTACGTTTAGCATTTATTTCCCCTTGTTTGTTTTTTCACCACTGAAATACATGTCTTCCATGATTTTGCGTCTCATTATTATTTCAAACCTACGCTTGGCCGCCTTCGATCTTTGATGGATTCTTGAATTCGATACACCGAAGATTTCAGCTATCTCTTTTTGATTTTTGTCTTCAATCTGAATGCCGTATTCGGTCATAATGACCCAAGCATCCCATGGCTTCATCTCAGCCAGCGCCTCGTGAATAATCCTCCTAACGTCGCGCAAAAGGCAAACTGATTCTTGAGTTGTTGGCACATTGCGGAATTCAAGGTGCATAGTCATAGCTCTTTGTTATGTTGCCAATCCTGTAGAGTTCACCACGGAATACGCCGCGTGCGACACCTGTCTTGCCATGCCTGTTTTTTGCAACATCCATTTCAACTGTGTGGTCTTCGCTGTCCTTGTCATAATATGCATCGCGATACATTAGGATAATCTGGTCAGCATCTTGCTCAATGTCACCGCTACCCCTCAGGTCGCTTAACAGTGGTCGCTTGTCATCACGTGACTCTGGCCCACGTGATAACTGAGATACCAAAATCATTGGCACTTTGAGTTGCTGCGCAAGCGCTTTGAATGCGCGTGATACTTCGCCCACCTCCTCCACACGATTGCCTTTGTAGTTGCCAGATGACAAGACCAGTTGCAGGTAGTCAACTACAATCAAATCACATTTCTTTTGCAAGTGCATTTTCTTCGCGATGTTTGCAATCTCTGTGACTCGCATTCCGCTGCATTCAAAAATATGCAAATTGCGGTTGATTACCTTGTCTGCAACGGCTGTGATTTTTGTCATGCCATGTTCACCGTTTTTCTTTTGCATCCAATCGTCGAATGGCAATGATGCGGCCTCGACCAATTCGCGCTTCACAACTTCTTTGCCGGTCATTTCGTGGCTGAACATTAGCGCATGCTTGCCGATGTCAGCGGCTCTCACGGCGCATTGCACCGCGTGCACTGTCTTGCCCATGCCTGGCCGTCCAGCCACCACCACCACGCGCCCCGCATGTAAACCACCTAACAGTGCATCCAACTCGGTTAATCCCGTGAGGATGCCGGTTTCTTTGCGCTCAAGATCGTCAAACAATTCAAGCACTGTTGCTTTGCGGTCAATCTCTTGTTTTGCGCTTTTGCGTTCACCTAATTTCAAAAAAGCATCGGCTGCAAACACGCGCAACTCATCGTTGGCCATCGCATCCATTTGTGCCAATTCGGAAATACTTGCGCCCAATTGGGCGAGCGCGTCTTTGTAAACGGCGCCTTTTAATTCATCGCAAAACGTCTTGACGTTAAACGACAAAGGGCGAGACCACTGGCTGATTGCAATGCTGGTTTTGTAGGCAACTACATCGCGCTCAATTTTGCCAGTCTCTGCATATTGCTTCTGGCATTCGTTAAACACGGTTTTGAATGCGCCTGAAAAATGTTCTGTGTCGATGCCTTCCTCTAGCACTTCGTTAAACCGATCCCATAGGCAAAGCTTGATCACTTCGTGTTGCTGTTGTGATGTATCAATCATCTTGCCTTTCCTTGATCATAAGCAAAAGCTCCTCTTCATAAATTCCAAGTTTTTTGGCTGCTTGTTTTGCGTTGGTCAAACCCATCGCCATGTAATTTGGTTTAGACAACAAATAAAATTCATTTTTGTCTGAATCGAAAAACACGGAAAGGTTGTCGTTTGTGATCCTGATTGTATTTTTGTTGCCAAAAAATTCACATCCGATCATGTTGCCTCCAGTGCTGCATTTAATTCTTTTAATTCGCAGTCCAAGATCCGACATGCTTCGTCAACTGTTATTTTCTTTGCTTGCAATTTTGAGCCCGCCAAAACAAGCCAGTTGAATGACCCATCCGCATGATGCAAAACGAAGTCATGGTCATTACCAATGCTTTGCAATGTGCATTGCGCAAGCATGATGCCTTTTGTTTTTTTTAACATTTGTCCCCCGTTATTTATTTGAAATTGAAATCAGGTTTGCAATCCTTGACCGGATGGCTTCTTCTTTTTCTTCTTTTTTGCCAAGCGCCTGGATTGAAAAATCGTCAACTGTTTTCAAGGCGTCACCTACAGTGATCCACTTTCTGCCATTTTCCCACGTCACGCATTTTGATTTCCCAATGAATTCACAAAGCGCACTCCACTGATCGGCCTGCTCCACTGTTGGCCTGCTATTCAAAATCCCAATTCTTCTTTTTGCGTTTTGTTGCATTTGCTTTCTGGATCCTAAAAAAGAAAGAGAGAGAAAAAACAAAAAACTTGGTTTTTGATCTGTGTCCTTTGGATTTGCAACTAAGCCAGACAATGAATTGTGTCCATTGGATTTGGAATAAAAAAGAATCTTGAACTGTGTCATTTGGATTTTCTTACAACGTCTAGAGTAACCGTGATGCTGCAAGTTACCGCAAAAAAGGCAGACCGCCCCGCTTCAGAGAGCATCGTTTGAACGTCGTGGCAAGGTGAAGCAAGATCGGATCAAGTTCTTTCCAAAGGACACAAATTCAATATCTTCTCAGAATCTAGTTCCAAAGGACACAATTCAATTAACTAGTTTTTGTTTTTTCTCTCTTTCTTTTTTAAGAGAAGAAACAAGCTGTCTATGCTTAGGCGCGTATCGTGGCAGCTTTGTAGGTTGCCGCGTCATACGCAATATGTTTTCAATTAATAAAATTCAGTTACGTTTTTTTAAATCGAAGACGTCTTTTTTATTTAGTGAGGACGAAATACCGTTGGCGACTGGGCTTGTCAAGAACTATTTTTTGTGGCGTTTTTTCAGGTGTTTACACTTAATTTGCAACCCCACTTGACAGATCAAATTCAAATGAATTTCTTAAGCTTTTTTACAACATCAAAATGAACCACCTGATTGATCAGGTTTTTTGCCTCTTGCTGTGGTCTTGATGCATGCATTGCAATGATGTCACATGCAGCACCCAATAGAATTGTGTCGATTTGTTTTTTGCTTATTCTTTTTTTGCAGTTGAAAAAATGGTCATCGATGAGCGGCCACTTCAATGCAAGCTTTTTTTCTGGCAAAAGAATAATTCTCACCGGCAGCTTGAAAAGCTTTCCGGTGCGCTGCTCATAAACGTCAATCAAGATTTCTCGCCCACTCATTTCTTATCTCCGTCTTTTTCTTTTTCAATTAGCTTTTCTTTTTCATATTCTTTTTCTGTCAGCTTCGCATAAAGCCTGGATCTGTTTTCTGCTGTGCCAATCTGCAAAAGAAAAAGTTCATGTTCCATTGTTTGCTCGTCGATGTAAATCGAATTTGTTTGCCCGCGGCTCATCGTTTTTTCTCCGTCACTTTAACGTAGCCAGTGCGCAATGTTGCTTTTGTGTTTTGCTGCACTGTTTGCTTAATAAATTTTTTATCTTCTATCAGTGCAGACAAATCATCTGACACTTTTTGCCAATTTGTTTTTTCAACGATTGAATCAATTGTTTTCGTGATCGTGAAATAATCTGTTTCAATTTTCCTGTTGCCATTCAAAACAACTTCTAATTCTGATTTAAGAAAATCGACAGACTCTGTCTTTGCTTTGATCTCTCTCTGTAGCGATGAGACTTGCACTGCCAATGTTTCCGCTTTTGCCATGTCAACTGCATTTGCATCTGCAAAAACATCATCTGATTTGACAATCACAGGGCACGGCAAGCCAGTGGCAACCGCATCAAATAAATTATTGGCAGCCTCGACGATTCGCAATTGCAACGATTCGTTTTTTGTGACGCGCTCAAATTCACACGAGCCATCGTCGACGTTGAGCATTGAATAATAACCACTATCAATGCCACTCAAAAACATATACCATTGCAATTGTATTTTTTTATATGTGCGGTCATTGTCTTTTGTCGCATGTGTGCACGTTGTGACTTCCAAAATTGATTCATTGCCAAACAAATCACAGACGATACCATCAACACTGCCACCAAATTTTTTATCCTCTGTCAGAAAAAAAGTCTCATCAGCAATCAAAGACAAATCAGGATTCAATCTCAGAAAAGCAGCAATTGCATTTTTTTCGTTGTCACGACCACGTTTCATGTGCACATTGTCTGGCTTTTCTTGGTAATTGCCAGAGAGATTTTCATAAACCTCTGCAATTTTCCCATGCGGATTCCACCCTAGCAACGTCGATGCTTCGTGCCCACCAATGTAACTGCCTCTGATTCTATTGGAAACGTCGGATTTATTTTTCATTTTAGTCCCTATTTGAACTATTGTTTAATTTTGCGCCACCTGATATAATGATCGGCGACACCCATTTTAGTGTAAACCGTCGATCGCCGTGACGCGGACCTACCCAAAACCCATGCCAGTGTCCACGTCTAACGTGTGGGCTAACTGTTTTGCCTGTTAGGATGCTAATGGACTGCTTGCGCAATTGTTCACCGACTGCTTTTCCGATCTCGAAAACCTTTGAGCTTTTCGGTGGATATACCATCCAGCCTTTCTTTGATCCCCGCTTCGGTGATCGATCTGAGTTGATTGGTATCCTATCCGGTTCATCATCTTTTCTTTGGCTGCAAATATAGAGGAGGATATTTATAGACGGAATGATCAGATGCTGGAGAACTTCGACGGTTGATCTGCTCACGTCGGTTGATTTTCTTATCGCTTCGTCGATGCTCCAATTTCCAAGCGATAGCATGACCGACGCATGTTTTAAGCCCGAGTGTATCAACAGCCGCAATGTGTTTCCACCTGACGCGGGACAATTTTGCACTAGCGCAAAAAACCCGTCGCCATATTCTTTCGTCGAACCGTTTGGTTTATTGGTGTTGACATAAATACACCAATTCGGCAAACGCAAAAAAGGATCACACGGAAGATTGCCAAAAAGTTCAGTTTTTTCTAGCTCCAAAAATAATTGATCGTCTAATTTATATACACCTTTTGTGTAGTTCCAAGTTGCTATTGCTTGACACTGGAGCACTGCATCATCAAGATACTTTGATGGCTTATAACCGAGCACATGTTCCCACGCCTGCGTCGGCAAAAAGCACCACGGTTGCCAAGTGTGACCACTGTTGTACAGTTGTTCCCTCATCAACATGACATCATTGTCGAGGTTTGGGTACAACGCATAAATTGACTTAACGCATAACAGCGGGTTCATTTTGCCCCCCACTGTTTATGCAAATGTGCTGCCAATTTTTTCTGTGTCTCGTCAAGTTCAGCGCCATGCCACTCGCACCAAACCGCATTAAGCGACGAGTGCAATGCAGGCGTCAGGCCACTTTCGCAATCGTTTGGAAACTCACCTGATTTCATGATTTCAAAATATAATTCTTTTGCAAAATCAATCTGTGCTTTTGTTGGCACTGATTTATTTGATGCCGCTGGTGGCGCACTTGATGCCGCTGGCAATGCACGCTTTTCAACCTCAACGATCTCTTTCTCATCGTCGATCTCGTCTGGCGAATACAATCCCGAAAACGCATCGGGAAAAGCACGTCGCAGCAATGCTGCCTCGGCGCACTTTGCAAGCATAACGCGCGGCATCTTTGCCCATAGGCCGCGACCCTGATTGTACTCTGTCGCATATGCTGTGCCAGACACGACTTGCCATGCATTTGTGCGCAAGTCCCATTTTTTGATCGTCACAGTCGCGCTTTGCAACTTGCCGTCTTGCTCTGTGATTGTTACGTCGCCAGGCATATAGTTGCCTGTGCGCTCAGCGATCACGCGAAAGCCGTCGATCGATACCATCACACCGACGGATGGCACAAAATAGACCTGCTTAACAAACGGATCTAACCCACGGCTTTTGCATACCTCCAAAAATAATTGCACCTCTGTGTCGCTTGCGTTTTTGCACACGGTTTTCTTGATTGTTTCAAGTTGATTTTTTGTGTATTCAACGGTCTCGATTTTTTGTAATTGCGTCATGTTTCCTTTTTGTGAAAAATGGGCTTAGTCACTTCGCCCGGGTGGTTATTTTTAGTCAGCGTCGCGATACAACGATGACGCTTTGGCCATTGTTTTGATCCCACCTTTGCCGGTTAACTCGAAATTTTCAAAATTCTTAACCACGTACCCATGAAACCAATCACCAAAAACGTAGTCAATACACACTCTTAAACCTTCGCCCTGCATCTTTTCCAATAATTTGTAGGCCGGCTTTTTTGTTTTGAAGGCTTGAAATTTCTTGGTTTCCATTTTGTCCCCCATTTGTTGTTTTATTCTCCCTGTTTTTATTTTTTTAACTCGACGATTGACCTTGATCCGTTTTCGTATTTGACAAGAATCAAGTCGCGTCCCTCAAAACATCTTGCAATATTGCAAACTATGATGCCTGCTTCCACGCTGCCGACAACCTGCGAAAATTTTGAATCTTTTTCATTGGTCCAAATCTCATAACGTGTGCTCATTGTACCCCCCCCATTTGTTGTTTGTTTTACTGCCCGTCTTTGTTTGTCTAGTATAACAGCTGTTATAACAGCCGTCAATAGGTTGCCTGAAAATAGTTAAAATAAATTAAAAACACGCCCATTTTCAATGGTTTACGGGTGCAATAAAATAGATCTGTGCGACGCAACATGGGTCAAGTCTGTCAAGATCACCACCATTTTGACAAAAAAGCCCACAAAAGCTGTGGGCAATAGATCTATTTGGCGATTATTTAGCGCGCATCCGCGCCCGCGTTCGTCACTCGACGAGAAATTTGCTGACAATCACAGACACGGTGCGCATGTTTTGCGTCGATGCTTCGTCGCTGCTTTCGTCGCACGCGAGGGCTTTGATTGTCAGCATCGCATCAGTTAGTTTCCGAACGTGTTTACGCAGAGCTAAAACCTCATCGGTCTTTTGCATTACGTTTGCATGGCACGCGTCAAGAGTCAAAAACTCTGTGACCTTGCATGGTTGTGCAAGCACTATTTCACCACCGCTTTTGACGCTGGCTTGGTGGCAACTGCAGTTTTTTGCACCACCACTGGCTTTGGCGTAACTGGCTTTGCGATAATGTCTTGCTTGTCCTCATCGGCCTGCATTGCACTAACAATGTTTTTTGCAAGAGTGTCGCCGTCAATCTCTGCCCACATGTCAGAGTAAACTTTTTCAACTTCCACTTTTGCCATCGCAATAACTTTTGCAATCTGATCGTCAATTTTATTCGTGGTTTTGTTGGACGTGCTAGCAACAACATAATAAAATCCCTTGATCGCGTTGCGTGCCAACTCAACTGCAAACTTGTGTTTGTCATGCGACAACTTTTCTTTTGCAATCGTGTTTGATTTATCCACTGCCTTTTTAACAAACAAGCCGACGATCGGCCAAACAATTGGTGAAATTAACGCGACCAGATTTGCGAGACTGAACAATTTTTCAAACATCTTTTCTCCTCTAAATTTTCCAGTGAGCGTCGCACGATGCGCAATAGTGTGAATCACCTAGCAGCACCTGCTCAGCACTTGACGAATACACGCGGCGTGTCCGTCTTGCAACGGTTTTGCAATCATCGAAATAACATTTAGCTCCAAGCCGTCTAATGTATGCTGCTTGTTTAACGATGCCAGGCATAGCACCAAATGGTTTGCCGTCGCTGTCTTCTTCTAATCCAAAGCAGTGAAAGTTTCTGCTATTAAATTTAATTGTATCAATTAAATCAAAGCCAAAGAATTGGCATTCATCAACGATCACATGCTCAATTTTTTTGAGTGTTTTCTTTTCGTGGTTTCTGACTGCCTGCAATATCTGTTCACCGCTGTTGCATTTTTCTGCATGCAGTGTTTTGCCGTTTCTTGATTTTATGCCATCTGGGTTTCTGCAATCAAGCGTGTGCGTGAAGATCAACGAAATGCCGTCCAGGCTTTCAGCTAAATCAATCAGAGCCGCTGTCTTGCCGCTTCCCATTGGGCCAGTGGTGGCAGTGTTGAGGCTAAGCATCACTTGATTGCGCCACGCTTTCTGGCTGAATGCATTCGCATCTCACTTGCACTTTTGATTCACACAAGAATGAATCACCGTCGGACTGCACGACGGTTTGCGTTGCCGTTGGTTTTGCGTCTTGTGTTGAAGTTTCCGAATCCTGGCAAGAGCAAATAGAGAGAGTTGCGATTAAAAATACATGTTTCATTTTTTACCTTTCAGTTTGTTTATTCTGTCAGTTTCTTTTTGATTGTCATAGATCATCAGTCCGATCAATACGGCTTGAACTGAAACGAAGAATGCAATCAAGAGGAAAATCATTTTGAGTCAGGGAATCTTTTAGCTAAAACCAATTCGATGTTGTGCATTGAGCGGTTCATGTTTTCAAGGTTGTTGTCTATGCGGTCAATCTTCTTTGCAGTTGCACTGGCTTCACGTTCCATCATTTGCGCCATCGTGTGTATGCCTTGCACTTGTGCAGCAAGCGCGCTGTGGTTTGTTCTGGCTTCTGCTGCAAGCGCGTTGTGGCGTCGGTCAATGTCATCATAACGGTCGGACAGTTTCCGGTCTTCTGATTTCATTTCTGTGTGCCAAGCCGCAATTTTCCAAAACAAAACAAGCAAGCCGACAAGGCCAGTGATTGCCGTCAAGTATGGCAGCAAGTTTTGCATTATGGCGCTGGCTCAATTTCTGGCACTGCTTCCACTGCCTCTTCTTTGATTTCTTCTATTGGCTTTTCTTCTGTCGCTGGCTCAGCCAATGGCATATTCAAAAGATATTGTTCACGCAAAAAACGCCAATCATCGGCCAACACCTTTGCACAATAACCAGACAGCGGATAGCCAGCATCAATAAACCAAATCGCCATTTCTGATTCATTATTCATCATCATCATCTCCATCGTTGCTTGTATCAAAAAACACTACTTCGGTTGGGATTGTTTGTTTCTTTTTCATGATCTCATCAACAGCATTTTTGTACGCAATAAAAACTTTTTCAGGCACGCGCATCTTGTCACCTGTTTCCCATAGCGATGCCGTTTGTTGTGTAACGTTTCTGCAACCGAGTTCACGCACAATGATGGAAATCATTTGGCGCTGTGAGTGGTTTGCGAGCAAGCGCAATTCCTTTAATTCCCTTGCGCGTTTTTTGTAGTTACTCTGGTCGTCGTCATAAAATTGAGCGCCATCCCAAAGCCTTTCCGAATTTGGTTTTTCGAACGGGTGAAATGCGCTGTGGCTTTTTTTCATTCGTACCCCAAAAATGTGACAGTGAAATGGTTTTCAATTGACAGCGATCCTGTTGCCTTTGCGATAACACCAGCCCCGCCAGCATTGAACGTTTGAACATCTAAAAACAATCTATCACCAAGTCTGCAAAATATCTTTGTGTCCATTGTTGGGTTTGCTGTCCATTGACCGGCCAAGGTCAACGTGTAATTTGATAATTGGCCATCAGCTTGTGATGCGGCCGCCGTTCGCAAACCCGCTGCATTGTATGTTCCGCCTGTCGTGCATATCAATTGCACGCCTTCGTTTGCCGCCGGGGCAGCGTTTCGCCTGATTGCGATCTTACCTTTAACGTTGTAAAATCCATCCTCTTTGCATACAAAAAAACCTGGGTTTGTTCCGCCTGTTCCGTTGATGTAGTTGTTGCCACGATCAAATGATGTGCCAATGGTGGCGGTTTTGTATCCGTTGACCGCATCCATTCCACCTCGGTATACCCCTGATAACGTGATAACCGGATTAAATAAATCGTCACTTGCACAAGACGATCTATCTGATTTGTAAAGTGCAACTGAATCAATATCTAGCGAACCAACGGTCGCAACACTGGAATCAAAAAATAAATTCAAACGACAAAACTTGGTGGTAGGCTGTGCAAAAAAATATGAATCAATACCAGCCAACACGTACGCGTTGGGCATAAGCGTGTCAGACTGCACGCGTATTGTTTGCCAGGCTGTGCCTGCATTCAAAAATGAGGCGTTGTCGGTGTTTAGTTTTATTCTGCCAATAAATAATTTGTCCTCGTTGTAAAAGGAAAGATAGAACATTGGGCGTGTCCCAGGGTCGAAAAGCCCGAGTCTCTTTGCGCGCGCCTCAAACGACAGCGGTTGATCGATGGCTGCCCCTGCAAATAAAAACGGCATTGGTGTGTTGCTGTCTACTGGTACAAAATCAGATGTGATTCCAAACATACTTGCCGATGTGTTTGCATCACTAATCCTCAGAGCCTGCCCGCCGCTTGCGCTACCCCCAGGGATCGTCGTCACGTTGAATGGCAATGCAAGTGGGGTGCTGTTGTATACGTATGTGCCACCGTTCAGATCCAAATCAATCAAGCTAAACAAATCATCAGCAATTGCACGTGGGATTCGCGACGCGATCCATGAGTCAGGCATATTGCCTCGGCCTCGCGTTTGAGATTGAAATGATGGATTCTTCAGCGCAAGGTATTTTCCGCCGGTGCCGTAGGATGTTCGAGAAACATTTGAAGTTATGCCAATGTTTTTACTGGCTTCCATTTGATCTCCCAAGCTTGCAAGTGAGTTGCGTGGTGGCGGACTTCCTTGTCCTGGCTTCGCCTCTAAATTTAACCACCTTTGATTTCCCGCCGCTGGCTTCCCGAACAGCGATAAGGTTGTTTTGCTTGCTGTGCCAATTGTATGCGAAACGGTTTTGACTGCAAGCCGTTGCGTTTGTGTCCACAGCAACCGGTCTGATTTTATTTTTGCCATTGCATTAGAGCAAAACTCAGGAAAACATGGCATATCAAAACCACCATACAGGCCTGGCTCTTTTACGTCGTCAAGTATACCGCGTGCCATCAACTCCATTTTTGCTGATGTGTCGATTGGTGATGTGGATGGCTCGACTAAAATCATTGTGCGTCTGCCATATTTTGCACTAGCAGAAATCGAACGGATTTCAATTGTTTGGATGCCACGATTACCTTCGCTGTCTATGCCGTGTGAAATATCACGAGCAGTCTCATAATCACCAGCGGTTGTGACACTGTTTACCTGTGGGTTTTCGGACGTGTGGTATTGCGTTCGGATAGCTGTCCGCACGTCAGTCAGGTCAACCTTTGCCGTGGAAACAGTCTCAACATCTTGCGCAAGGTCGATCACACAATCAACACCTAACGTTGTGCGGTCTGGCACAATTAAAGACAATCTCCAACCATTATTGTTACCAAAGTTTCCACCCTGTGGATCGTCAACATATGCAAAGCGACATTGTCCGCCGATGCTGTTTGCAAGTGTCTGCAGCGCGCTAAGCACTGGCTCTATGCGTTGCTCAAAGTTTCGCTCGATGTTTGTACCGCTTGAAATCGGTGTGAACAATGTGATCGGCGCATAGCTGTTTCCAAACGAAGTGAATGGGATTGTGTAATCAGGCAAATTGATGTCACTTGAAAAAGTCGCATTGAACGCAACATTGTCCCATGTGTTCAGTGTATTCTGCATGACAGCTTCAAGCGCCGTCGCCGTGGTCAACCTTGTCGGTGCCTCTATTTGCGCGTCAATCAAAACACTGCTCGAGTCACGGCACTCAAGCGATACCTGATCGCCACCGCTATCAACCGAATCAATGCGGCCCAAAAACATGGACATGTAATCCGATGACAATGGTGCAAGCCCAAGTGGCACGCGAGCTGCGAACAATTCTATCTCACGATTCACAAAAAGTAGAGAAGAAAAAACAGGCGTTGCCAATGTTTGGTTGTTTGCAATGGATGTTTCAACCAATGGCGCAAGCGAGATCAATTCAATCTCTCGATCCAATTGCACGCTTGCCGTGTTTATTTGCGCGTCAAGATCGTCGCCGACCGAAAACTCACGCAAGAAATCTTGGCCCTCAATGTTTGACAGGTCGACCCATTCTTGATTGCTCGTGTTTGTTTTTACTTTTGCTCGCCCATGAATTGCTGTGCATGCATTCCAGTTGTATCCGCGACGCCAATCGGTTTCAATTTGCGTTTCACTTTTGATTGATGGTTGGAAATAAACACCACACACATCGCCGTCAAACGGTTCAGTGATTGTGTTTACGCCAGCCCATTTTCCACCAATTGAAATTCGTGCACCTGTCCCAGTGTTTGTATTTGCAATCGTCAAATTGAAAACAGTTTGCCCGTTAACCCACACGGTTGTTGCAGTTAGCGAACGTGTAACAGTTATCAGATTCCACTCATAAATTGGGAACCTGTACAGTGTGTCGCTTGTTGTGGTGACTGCAAGGTCACGTCTTTGGACTGCAAGGTTTCCGAATTGATTGCCAACCTGATTCAAAATCTGCAAAGTCAAAAGCTGGTTGTTTGCTGCAATAGGCGATGCGTTATCGCCACCAATGGACAGAATTGTTTTGATTGCATTAGTTGGTGCACGCTGTCTAACCCATGCCTGAAATGTCCAATTGCCCGCGTTAAGCGCCGTTGCAAGTGTTGCATCAACTGGCCCGCGCATGATGGATCTTTGGACTGGCAATGCCTGACCGCAAAACGTGCGCATGTTTCCGATTAAGCCAAGGCTGATCGGCGGCTCTGAAATCGTGGCAAAACCGAACGGCAAAAGGTTTCGCGTGATGCCGTTTTCTAGTGCGTCTTTCGCATAGCCTTGATTTTCTTCCTCGAACAAATAGGCCCGTGCGCTTGCTGAAAAATCAGAGAGCAAAGGGTGATTGCCACGGCCTGAATCTTTGCTTCTCATCGCATCACACCCTGTCTCGCTGCCTTGAAAATTTCCAAGTATTCGGAAATTGAAAGTGCCCTGTCATATACTGCACAGTATCCAATGTTCCCCAAAAATCTATTCGTGTTTGTTGGTGATGCTGCAATGTTGCCGACTGATGACTGAACACCAAATGACGAGCCACCGAATACCACCGCCGCCGTGCCTGTTGTGTCGTTCAAAAACCATCGCATGGTGTTTGTTGTAACATCAAAGGCAACACCAATCAAATGCCAGTCAGTTACATTTGGAATCACAAACGGTGTTTGGTCAACAGCCGCTGTCGCGCTGGAAAGTTGAGACCTGAACCTCGCCACATTGCCTGCATTAACTGTGATACCAAGCTTGATGCTCGCCGCTGTGTTTTGTAAAAGAAAAATATCCGCTTGTGCTGCAATCGCTGTATTTAATCTAATCAATGCGACCATGCTTGCGCCACGTTTACCATTTAACAGGGCGGCTGAATTTGCACCGATACTGCCCGTGTGCGTTGCCGTGCCTTGCCATGCAGTTGAACCAAGCAAATTGTATGCACCAAAGTTTTTACGCGATCGCAAAAATCCAAGGTTGTTAAACGGCTCATTGCCAGCCGTTGGTGAAAGGTTTGCTGTCAATGCAGGCGCTCTTGCTTGCACTGTGTTGGCTGTTGCAATCAACTTTGTGCGCGTGTTTTCAACTTGTGCCTGCGTTCGGTATCCTGTCCATTGTGTGATATGATCAATCGAAATGGTGGCATTGCCAGTTGAGCCAAAAGTGCACGCTGTTGCCGCTGGCCACTGCCTTGAGAGCAAGCCTTCATTGCCGTGTTCAATCGGGTTCCATTTCACCTCACCGCGTTTGATGCCGTTGCAATAAATCGCGGCGCGTCCATCAAATAAATCAATTGAGACATTAAGTTGAAACCAAGCAGCAAGAACCCATTTAAATGTGCTGCCAAAAATGTTTTGCGTGTCAAATGAAAACAATTGCTGCGTGCTGCTTAACCTGAAATCAACACGAATTAAATTCGTTGGAAGTGACGTGATGCGAATGAATCCGCCGCCCGTCAAAACAACTTCATGCAACACACGTCCCGTTGTGCCATTCGTGTCAATTCGGAAATATGCCTCGAGTGAGTATTCAGATCGGTTTTGAAAATCAGCATTGTGATTTGCAATTGGGATCGACATGCTTTGACCGCTGGCCATTTGAAATGCAGTCCCACTGAATCCACCTGCAATCGCAACCGCGCCAGTATTCACAAGCGACACACCGCCCAATTGATCGACAAGCGACCCGCTCGGATTTAAAGGGTAATTTCTGGCCATTGAATCCTGCGAGAAGTCAGATTCATTTTCAAAGTTTGCGCCATCGAAAACATATGAGAGCGATGGCTCTGTTATTTGCGACGTTTCAAGTGCGTTTTTCTCAGCCAGAGAAAAACCAATGGCGCCGGGCGACAGTTTCCGAACGGCCGATGCTGCGTCGGTGATGAACGCCCTGCTCTGCCCGTTGATTTTTGCTCCACCGCTGGAACCATGAAATGCAAGTATCTTGCCATCAGTCAGATCTCCCTTGCAAAGTAAACTGTGCAGAGTTGAAAATGGTGCATTGTTGTTGGTTTGCCAAAAATATGAATCAACAACAAACGATGGTGAAATCAAACACGGGAAGATCACCAGATCGTCAAATCGTTGCGCGCCAGCACCCAAAGAAAAAGAAAACACGCCATCTGCAAACGAAAACCATGCAGGCGCTGCACTTGGATTTTGATTTGTCCACGCCAGGCTATCGCTTCTGATTACTCTCCGCTCATAGACACCTGCAATCATAACCCATGCAATCACAGACCATGTCTGCGCAATTAATGGCGCATACTGCAACGATGGTGTTGGCGTCACTGACCCGTTTCCGAATCTCGCCAAAGAAGGATCGTTTGAAATTGTGTACGTGCTGGCAATCGGTGCAAGTCCAGACTTAGACCACGCATGCCCTTCGTTAAAACTGAATGAATGAAATTTGCTGTTTAACAAACAAAAGAATGTTTCAAGGTCGTTTGGACTGTCACGGTTTTTTGACTTGTGGAAATGCGCTGTGCCTGAAATCTTAGTTGTCCGTGCAACACTTGATGGTTTTTCACTGCCATTGAAACGCTTGCCGCTGTTGCCAAGTAGCTCATGCTCAATCTGCACACTGTCATTTTCAATCGGAACATTCCATCCGTTGATTGTTAAAAGTTTTGACATCATGCACCGCCAAAACGTGGGTGTCTGTCAAGCAATTCAAACCCAATCGACTTGCGACCAGCACTGTTGTTCAACGGATTCGACGTATCCAGGCTTGCAATTGATTCAACATCACAAAATCCACGCATCTCATACGTCAACAAATCAGGAAAACAATCGCTGTTGCATTTCACAAATGGTAAATCTGAAAACGTGTTTGGATTCGTTGCAAATGAAAGCGCCATAGCATCTGTGATCTCAAAATTTAACACGACCAATTCGGTCAAAGTGAATGCATTATTGGCTGGATTCGATCTTGCAACATGCAAAACATCACCTGCAACTGAAATTGAAACGGGTGACGAGCCAAGTGGCAACAACGCTGTGTTGTTTGCAACGCCCGCAACGAATCCGCGCCCGTCAGACGTGCGAATATGGTGTGTGCTGGCAGGTGTGAGCGCGCGGATCATTACTGTCCATGGTTTGCCTCCGTTGATTTGGTAGCCAAGCAAAATGTTTTGCGCGCTTGCAACAAATGCGAGGCCTGTTGCAAGAAAAACTGGATCAAAAATACGTTGCACATTCAACCCCGTGCCAAGTGCAGAGTGACCACCAATGAAATTAACAGTGTGGCCTTCGCCATTGATCAATCCCATCACGGCTAATGCTTCGGTTTGATTGCTGCATGCAATCTCACCACTGATTTTGTACTTGTGCCCGCGTTTATTTGATGTTGATCGTGTCGATGGCCCGAATCTATCCTGTCCAATTGCGTCAATTTGGAAATCAACACTGTCGGACAGCACTCGCATCTTGTGATTGTTTATGTTTAAGAAATTTGCCATGAATTCCTCTACTCAATCAAGATGTGCGAGGCAATATGCCTCTGATTTTTTTTGCGTTGGCTGCGTTTTTGTCCATTTGCAACGCAAAAGAATATGGATCGTTGGCCAGCACTGTCAATTTGTCGATCCGTGTCAATTGCTGCTGTAAGGATGGCGCGTTTAGAGGTCCGCTACTTGTCGATGGCTGCAAAGCATTTGACGTTCCACCAATCCCTTGCGTTGCCAGGTAGCGACGCTCTGCAATTTTGATTGCCGCTGGCACATTTGAAAGCTGTTCGTTTAATTCTTGGAACGCCTTTGCTGTTTCGTCAACAACTGGTCCAAGTTCGCCACTTGAAACCCCAGCTGTCACGTCTTCTGCTTCCCTTTCAAGCGCCTTGCCTGCTCTATCCAAAGAATCAGCCACGCGCTCTTTTGCTTCGTCTATTTGGTCGTCTGTATCATCGAGTGCGCGTCCGGCTCTTTTGGTTGCCCTTTGTGCTGCCTTCGTTGCTTTGTTGTTATCGCCCACGTCGAAAGATTCTAGTATGTTTTCAACGGCGGTTGCAACCGCGAATATAAGGAATTGGACACCTTTTTGCAAATACAAAAACCCAATCACTAATAAATCAATTGGCACGCTAAGCAATTCCAATCCGGCTGCAATTAAGTTTCCACTAAATGCAATTGCTGGACCAATCTCTTTGAATACCTCACCAAGTAAAATAAATGGAATCAACCCTGAATTTATTAAAGTAATAAACAGAGGAATCAATGGTGCAATTGCATCAAACAAGCTTGCGATCGTTGGTGCAAGAATGCTTAGCAATTCAGCGATCGGTTTGATGATCGGAATCAATGCAAGCAGCGCTTGGTTTAAGACATCTGACACGATCACGATCAATGGGTTAAGTGCAATCAAAACAGAATTGATTACACTTGCAAGAATTGCAATGATTTGCGCAACGGGTGCGATGGCCTGCAACACTGTGCCAAGTACGTCTGCAAGTGTTGTGAATAATGGCGTCAACGCTTGGCCGACGCGCGTGAATAAATCACCCAACAATAAAAACACTGGCTGAAATCCTGCAAAGCTGTTTGCGAATCCACCTAGCAAGTCACCCAAAAACGAAAACACTTGGCCCAATGCTGGCACACCGATGGCGGCTCCAAGTGCAGCGCCGACGCCACCCAACGCACCTGAAAGCAGTGGTGCAAAATCAATTTCTTTTGAAACAAATTGGACATCTTCGCCGGTTTTTTTGTCTTTGATGGTTTGCGTTGTGGCAGCGCCTGCAAAGCTACTCAGTGCACCTTTTGCTGCATCGCCTACTTGCGATAGCGCCTCACCAATTTGCGCATCCTTGACCTCATTGGCTGCCTTCGCCGCCTCGCCTGAAAAGTCTTTAGCGTTTGATGCAAGACCATCCAATGACAACCCTGCCTTGATTGCTGATTCGGGAATGCTTGCAAGGATTGCGTCAACTTCTTTTTGCGAGTTTGCCGACGCAATCAAAGAAATGATTTTTTCGCGCTCCGCCTTGATTGATTCGCTGATTGTCGCGCTCAAATCCTGTTGTTCTTTTGAGAAATCACCTTCGCCCAAAAGGCGTAATTCTTCACGTGCCGCCTTCAATTTGCTTGTGAAGTCAACAAATTCAAGTGCAGATTTTGCAACCCCTGGATTTTCTGTCTGTGATGATTCATTGCCAATCTGCAACGACCTGAGATTGGCTGTTAACGATTGTGCAAATTCCTTTGCCGCGCCCGCCGCGTCTGGTAATGCATCCGCTTGCGTGAACGCTGTTTCTTTTTTTTCTATAACTTTTTTAGCTGCTATTTTTTTCGCTGTAGCAACTGTTGGTGCAGCAACAGCCCCTGATTTTTCATCTACGCTGCTTGATGATTTTTGATTTGATTTGAAATCACTTGCGATTCCTAAAATTTCTTCGCGGCTCTGTTGGCCGCCGTCTGATTCTTTGATGATCAATGCGATTGCGTCAGCTGCCTTTGTGTTTGCAGTATCATTTTCTTTTAATGCTTTGGCCTCGTCGGACAGGATAAATTTCAGCGCCTCAAATCCACCTTTAACGTAATCGATTAGGTCGGCAACTTTTTGCAATGCATCACCGAGCAAGCCTGTCTCGCTTAAAATCACACCAAACGAAATCCCCGCCACTGCCAATGCGATACCCGCAAAGATTGGCCCGATGCCGACAAGCACCCCTGCTGCTGCGACAAATGCACCAATGGCAGCCGACGCACCTGTTACCGCTGTTGCAATCGTTGTAAACGTTGCAGCGATTGCACCTGTTGCCGACAGCGCCGCAATTGCCGTGCTCAATCCAAACCATGCGGTGGCTCCGGCTACAACTACAGCCGATAGCGCTGCAACATTTAACAACAACCCGCCGGTTGCGTCGTTAACTCCACGAAATATCAAAACCATATCCGCCAAAACTTTTACAATGCTTGTTGCAACCGGCAAAAACACTGCACCAAATTCAACACTAACGTTTTTCAGTCGAGACGTGAGATCGTCCATTGTCTCACCGAAATCACCGCCCGCTTTGTCAGCCGCCCCTTGAAATTTTCCGAGCTCTTTCAACGCAACTGCAAAACGCAACGCCTGTTGTGTCGGCGTTGCAAGGTCTGCAAATTTCCCGCTGAATCCTTGCTTGAGTGCCTCTGCTTGCAATGCTGTTTCCGAAACGGAAATTGCCAAAGTTTTGAACGCGCGCTCCTGCCCGTTAACTCCGCCCTGCAGTGCAGTGAACGCCTCTTGAAATGAAATTCCAAGCGTGTTGCTTGCGTCGTCGAGCAGCGGGAAAACATCTTTTAATGCAGACAGTGATCCTTGTGCTCCTCCGAATGCTTCACTGAATCTAATCCCGAATTGATTTGCCGCTGCAATTGATTCGGCAAAAGAAATGCCAACATCATTCGCAAAACCTTTTGCGAATGTTGCCACCTCTTGCGATGAGGAGCCGAATGAAACTGAAAGCGAGCGCTCAAGCTTCTGAACATCAGCCGCTGCAAGGATTGACTGTCTGCCAACTTCCAAAATACCAAGGCTTGCGACGATTGGGCCTAGCTTTGCAAGCGCACCACCCAAGCCGCTTGCCGACGATGACAATTGATCTGCGCCCTTGGCGCCACCACCCAAAGAGCCAGAAATCTTTTTCGCATTTTCATCAAATGATTTTGTTGCCGACTCAAGCGCACGCAACGCCTTGGCTAAACCGCTTTCAAGTTCAGCTGAGTCGCTTGTGAGTTTTACGGTAAGTGAGCCAACTTCGGTCGTTGTCATTTCTTACCTTGCACCGTTTGCAATTGTTGTTTTTTCAAAACTTCTTTTTGTTTTTTCATGCTCTCCTTGAATTCGGATGCACTCATTTTCTTTGGCCCATCTGGCCGCTCAAACAGATCGCGTGGCTTTATCTTTTGACGCTTGCCCAAGTGTGGTGCCATCACCCACGTTGCGTGCATGGACAGCTCTTCGATCCGGTCGTACCGTGCGGATTGTTGCGCGTTCACAAAATCATAAATCTGGCCAATGGTGAGGCCAGAATATGGATCGTCTGGCCGTCCGATAACCTCGATCGGTTTCAAACCAAAGTGATAGGCCGCCTTGATCGCAAGGCGAATTGATTTAGTCGCATCTGTTGCTAGGCTTTGTTGATCGCCTGCAACATTTCGCCCAAAGGGATCTGGTCTTCACCTGTTTGCTTGCGCCTCTCAATTGAAGATTTCATGCCAACAGCGATCGCCGTAATCAACGCAACAATCAATTCAATCTCTTTGCATTCACTATTATCAATTGCATCATATGCATCATCGATCGACCACGGCTCATTGTTTTTGCGCTTGTCAGCTGACAACATGTGAAACAAAAGAGATGCGCGGTTTTTCAATTTCAATGCAAGCGACATATCCAAAGTCTTATCTGCTTTTTTTCGCAAAAAATCAGTGACGGGGAATCCGTTTTCCTCTTCAAATTGCGCCTGTACACTTGCACGCATTCGCAAGACACTTGGTGCCTTGCCTGCAAAGATGTTAATTGATACCCAGCCCTCGAGTTCGTTTTTTTGTATTGTCATTTTTTGGGTTTACGTTTGGATTGCTTGTGCAATAAAAAAACCCCTGCAAAACAGAGGTAAAAACGGGGAAGTTTTAATTCAAAAAATCAGACAACGCCTGCGGTCAACTCAAAGAATGGGCCGGAGAAATTATAGGCCAACACTTCACCTTCACTGCCATCGCTACCGTAGTCCGTGACAAGCCATTTGCCTTGAATGTATTTTGTTCCAGCTGTTGAGCTGTCTGCAAAATACAAGCGAGAGATGATTGCGGCTGCGCCTGCAATTGGATCGACGGCTTCGTCAATAATGGAAATGCCGGCCGCGCCATCGCACAGCAAACCATTCACATCCAACGAAACATCCTGTTTGCCAACGCAAAAAGACTTCACCACGTCATCATAAGTGGTCGTCTCAATTTGATCGCTTGCGATATTATAACTAATACCTTGCACGTGCTCAATTTTTGCGAACGTTAAGCCGTTGTCGCCTGACACCCACAAAGACTGTTCATTTGAAAGTTTACAGCATCCCATAATTTACTCCAATCAAAAACCGTTTTGACGAAAACGAACAGCGGCACTGCGCAAAGTATTTGCACTGGCACCAAAAGTCAGATTGCCAGCCGCATCGGCAAAGTTTCTTTTTTTGAATGGGCCAACCAATTTGAAGTCAGAGGCTGCAACCGCATAGGTGATAGTTTCCGAACGACCAGAATCGCTTGACTTTGGTGTGACGGTTGTTGCCGTGGCGGGCGCCGCCGCCGTATTAACAAACAACAGCAGGTCACACCCAGTCAAGGTGAAACTGTCAGTGAGGGGGAACACGGCGGTCACGCCATACGCAATCGCGTCACCACCACCACCATTACCAACGGTGGATAACGGAAACCCAAAGTTTTGTTGGTTAATCAAATCAAATACGGGTGTTAATGCCATTTCTAATATCCTTTCACAGCGTATGCGCGCATCAAAGTTCCAGGGCTTGCCGATGTGACTGTGATGTTTACGGCGCCAGATGTGCCATTAAAATTATCACGGCTAAACGGGCCGAAGACGCGCGTAGTCGTGCTGGTCATGATGTATGTTTCCACGATTGTGCGTTGCGAATCTTTTGAGTTCACACCCAAAACCGAAAATGTTAACGCAGCTGTCGGACAGCGAACAACAAGCAATGTGTTGCCGTCATTAACGAAAGACATGCCAGTGATGTCAGGCGTGCTTGCGGCTGCCTGCACGTAATCCTTGCCGTTTCGAGGTACTTGGTTTACAGGTATTTGTGTTGCCATGCAGATTTTATATGCATGCAACACTTGTGTCTAATACACGATCCAGAATCCACTTGGTGAATTTGTTGTGCTTGAAAAAAACGAATACTGCACGGACACGCCATCAATCAAAATGTTTCCAACCCCATCGCTTGTCCACGGTGTGGACTGAACACTGCTTGATTGCTTGAATGATGGTGGCCCAAAATCACTTGGCACAATGAAAAAATCAATATCAGATCCGCTTGGTATTGTATCCTCAACCGAATCACGTTTATGCATGCTCTGCAAAATAGCAAATGCAGGTGACGGTGTGTAGCTTGCCGATGAGCCAAAGAAAACTGGAAGCCTTTTTGTGCACCTGAAAACATCCACACCATATTCATAAGATGTAAATGAATCGTGATTCAATCCAAGATTTGTGATGCCTCTTGAGGTGTTTCTGATTCGCTCAATGCGTGGCGCAATCTTCAATCCATCAGTGATTGCCCACAATGTCTTTGCGGTTGCATAGCAAGACAGCCTATCGTTTTGGTCGCCTCTCACACTGACTATGCATGAGTCTGTGCGGGTTTTTGAATCATCGTCACCGATGAATCCACGAATTGAAATGGATGGGATATCCGTGACGGTTACAATGAGGCCATTGCGCTGCGCTACGTTTCCGAACCGTTTCGGCGGCATAAGGATTTGGCCAGAAAACAAATTGACCCCAAGGGTCAAGCTTGGCATTTCTGTTGCAATGTGCTGCACAATGTCATCTGTATTTGTCATTTATCATCACCTTTCAAACCAAGCTCAGCGACACGCTTTGCGACTCTGTCAGCATAACCATCGGCTGCACTGAACATCGGCTGCAAGAGATAGTCAGGTGCTGGCAACTTATCAGGCGCACGTGGGCTGTGAACATATTCAGCGTAATTGGTTCCGTAGGAAATGAAAACTTCTGTGCCTTCCTTTTCCACCGTGATGCGTCCACTGGTTCGCAAGTTTCCAGTGTCTACAGGGACAAGCAATTGGGATTGGTTAAAAATTCCAATGCCCTCTTCAAATATCGCCCGAGTTGTGGCGTCGCGCAGTTTTTTCTGCTTACGCTCAATAGCTTTTTTTAATTTATCAAACTGCTCTGGCAGCGGTTTGCTGTCGTCAACAAATCTTTTACTTGCCACGGTGTTTTTTCCATTCTGTGAATTCAACGTGTGGCATGTCTCTCATTTTCCACGAGCCGCCCCATGTCAGCCCGTCAACAGTGGCAACCGCGTCACCTAGGCTTTGCCATGCAGCATCTGCCAATTTAGTTGATTCATATTTGCGCCATCGTGCTTCACCGCTTGATTGCCATGGGTTCAAAAAACCTTTGTTTACATCCAACACAAAATCAACTGCCATCCTGTGATTGTGTGGTGACTTTCCGAACGCGGCCTTGCTTGCACCTGATTTCAATGCAAGTGCCTGCCTGTCTGGCCCACGGTACGTTTCAAATACAACGAACGGAAAGTTGCCTTCGTGTATTTTTCGCAAAAGCGAATCAAACGATGGCCTGCACATTTGGCTCAATTCATCGAAGCTTTTTTGGATCACAGGTAAACCTCACAGTGCCCGAATTGTCCAACGCGATTTCTGGCAACATTTATTTTTATTGGACGTTTTGAATCTGAATCAAGGAACAGGTAACTGACAGGAAAAACACGCTGTCCGTTTGTGTCTCCAGGTGCAAGCCATATGCGGTCTCTAAAATTCACTTGCACTTGCAACGCAACAACGTCTTGCACGTCAACATCTAAACCTTGTGCGCTTCGTTTTGATGCGTCCACGTTTTCGATTCTGCCCATGACTATTTCACGAGGCAAAAACGTAGGCTCGCCACGATAATCAAGCTCACCTACAAAGCGCTCGATCGCAACTTGATCCACAAGGTATCGCGTCAACTCAATCATTAATCAGACGCCCTTTCCTTCAATGATTTTTCGGCACGTTTATTCGCAAGCTCAAGAGCCCTTGATACGCGGTCAAACGCATTGGCACTGTGCACAGACTCTCTTGCTTTTTCCCTGATAGTTGAAATCAAATTGGAATTTTCTTCTGCAATAGATGAGAGCTGTTCGGAAATCCGAGCACTCTTTTTTTCGAGTGACTCGATCTTGGATTCCATTTCAAGAAATCTTTTTTCAAAATCAATCATTAAAACACTGCCCATTTCGATTCTGATATTGCGATGAAAATCCTAGCATCGTAATTTGCAGACATGACAAATGTTGCCGCTCCATTAACCGTGTCACCCGCTGCACATTGCACAGTGATGTTGTTTGTAGATGCCTGGCCAGTTGAATCACAGATGTGTATGATGCGGCCAATGCGTTCACCTGCGGCTGGCAGCGTCACGGTTCTTGCGGACGCGGTCGACATTGACATTACGTTGTTTGAATGATCAACCATCCTGTTTGTCGCGTAAGAGTTTACCTTGACTGCTTCACCGCGGTTGTGAAAAAACACACCCGTTACACCATCGATGCCACATGTTGTATCGGGCACATACTCACCATTAATTTTTACACCAAACAAAAGGCTTCCACCGTCTTGCGTAACATCACCTTCTCCGGTGTAAATCAGCAGCGACGGTGGCGGTGTTCCAATATCAAGCGAGTTTGTTGCCTGCAGTGTAATTGTTGTTGGTGGCACTGCTGCGTTTTGACCTGCACCGATAAATATAAATTCAATTGGTGATGTTTCCGATCCAATGACTAATGTCGCTGCTTGGTTGGCCAGTGCACCTGCGCCTAAGGCAATTGAGTTTAGGCCACTTGATACGGTTGCACCACCACCGATTGCAATCCCATTATCAGAGTCAGCGGCTACCAATGCACCCTTGCCAATTGCGATGGTCAGCGGTGCGCCTGAAATTGCCGTGTTGCCAACTGCTACGCTCTCGGTGCCGCTGGCATCTGCAAGGTTTCCGAATTTTTCAGAGTCTGTGCCGGTGCCAAGCGACGAAAAGGAAACGTCGCCTGAAAGCTGGAAGATTTTGGCCTCAGGTGTAACGCTTGCGGGTGTTGCGTATTTGATATCTTTCATCGGCACAAACGAAAGGTTGCCTGAATTGTCAGCCTGCAAAAGAGTATTAAATGGCAGCAACGGTATTGTTGGAAGGTCATTGATTACACCCGCAACAATATCCAATGCTTGACGCAACTCAGTTGGATTGACACCACCCATGAGCGCGGTTTGCCATTCTGCTGGCGACGTGCTTGAGTATGGCACTTGTTGCGCATTTAGCGAAACAATGCCCGTCTGGCCATTGACAGATGCCACGGCACCACCACCACCAGATCCAGGGTTTCCGAACTCAGACGATGAAACTGACCCGCGGCCTGCAAGAATTCTTTTTGTGTTTGCCATGTTTTCCTTTTTAGTACTGTGCGTGTGTAATATACTTGTCTAAAATGAATTGTGTGTCAGCGGTCAAAAAGCCAGCTGGCCCAAAGTTCACACTTGGTGTTTTGAATGACGCGCCGCCGCTTGCCTCCTGTTCGTTTTGCGTTGCATATGAAACAGAATGCGAGAGCAGCGATTCGCTTTTGATGTTTGAATTGAATAACACCGCAAACAGTGTATGGCGTTTTGCTTGTGATGCAACGCTTTGCGCGATTGCGTACTGCAGTTCATACGGCAAAGCTAAAACCCCAATGGGGCACGCAATCATATTCGGCATGCAGTAGCCCGCACTGTAATCAAATCGTATGCAACGTGCCTCTGTGTCAGCGTGGCGTGTGCCTGTGATGCCGATGTGGCATCCGCTAAAATATCCAGTGCAACATGACACGTCAACGATGCCATCCTTGCCGTAGTTTGAAAACTTGGCCTGCGAGTCAGCGAATGGAATTTCATCAACGGTGTTGATGGCCCACACTGGAAATGTTTCGAGTACGATTCGTTTCGAGCCGTATCCCTTCACTTCTTCGATGATGTTTTCACGGTATCCGAATTTTCGTTGGCAATACCTTTCAGCGATATCTGAAATCACATTTATCATGCGCTCGATGTAAGCTGTTTGCTGAACCGTCGGCGATGCAACGCCCAAGTCAGTGAGCACGTCGGCTGTCGTTGTCATCGCTGTTTGAATGTCAATTGGCATTGCTTCCCTTTAAGAAAAAAGCGCACCCGTTTTGAGTGCGCCTATGTTTCCGAATAAACTTTCAATCAAACGGGTTTTTTGCTTTTGTCACGGTGCACAAAATCTTTTTTCCAGCTCGCCGCTTTTGGTTTGTCTTTCAAAATCACACCGATGTTCTTTTGCTCAAGTGCGATTGCAAAATCTTTTTCAAGTTCTGCAACCTGACCGACAGCGTAAGGCGAATATGATTTTGCAAACTTAACCAAAACTTTTTCGAAGTCACTCATTAATTACCCCTAGATCAGATGTGGCATTGCGATGCAGACACAAGATGCGTTGCACCGTTGTGACCAATAACACCATCCAAACCTTTGTACAATCGCGCCTTGATTGGCAACTCACGCGCACCACCAATGATTGCGCTTTGTTGCAATGTACCTGCGGCCACACCATTCAAGTCGATCGATGTGGACAATCGCACGAATTTGCGGGCTGCGCGCAAGTTCAAATCCAAAATGAATTTGTACAAGCCGGCGGCTTTGACGCCATCCGAACCATTGAAAACCAATGGCGCTTGCGGTTGCAACGAAGCATCAGCGGCTGCATAGGTAACGCCATCTGAGCTATCCTGCACGACAACAGTGAACGTCAATTGATCGGCTGCCAATGCAAGTGGCGCTGTCACGTTAACAAACAAACCAAACACTGCACTGTCAATCGATTGCGAATTGACAGGGAAGCGGTTAATTGCACCGCTCAATTGAGCGACGTTGTCAACGATGGCGGCAGGTGCACTTGGCAAAAAGCCAAAGTCAACACCGTAGCCAATATCTGTAGCTTGCGAAATTCCACCAATATTCATTTTTATTCTCCTAAGTTAAAAAAGTTGATCACTCAGCGATGTGCCAGTTGTTCCACAAGATGGCGATTTCACGGCCACCATATTCGGCGCCAAAGTCGTGACGACCATGAGCTTTGACCAGCACGTCATTTGTTTGCCAACCCACAACACCGCAGCCTTCAAGCTCTGCACTCGCATTGTCAGACAAAGACACCTTGATCTCGCTTGCCAATGCAATTGCGATGCTGCTCATGTCAGCCAAAATCAAAGCACCCCAATCGGATGTTGCTACGTCTGGATCGCCACCACCGACGCCAACACTTGAACCAAGCAAATTGATTGGCAGGTTGTTGGTCATGTAAACAGGGATTCCGAACAGAGTGTTTTTCTCTTCCAACTCTTTCGCAAGAGCAATGTTTTCACCAATGCCAGTGGTGAAAGATTGAATGAAAAAGTAAACTTCAGAATTCATGAAGAATGCAGGTTTCAACATCTTCACGTTTTGACGTGAGAGACGTGCACGCAAGCGCAACAAATCATTCTTCAAAGTTTCCAGGGTCACATTGCCAGCATCCAATGTACGGTAAATGATGTTGGCAGACTTGGCCAAGTTAACCAAACCCTTTGGAGTATTGGCAGTACCATCACCCGTCAAGAAAGCTTGGTCCATGCGTTGTGACATGGATTGCATCAAACCTTTTTGTGCATAGTCATACACTTTGCCGTCGCTGTCATCGATCAAGTTTTGGCAGATTGCACCCATAGCGGTCAAGTCTTTGGCCATCCAAAATTGGACTTGAGCATCGTCGGCTTTGATCTCAGGGATGCGTGCACATTCACCAGTGTATTTTGCACCAGTGAAAACAGGCATAACAGGCACGGCCATGTTGCCATGAGGCAAGTCAACAACCTTGGCACCTGATTTCATAATCACGGTATCAGGCAACAATGCTTCCACCAACTCGGCGTAGCTGTCACTTGGCACAAGAAAGCCAGCGCCGCCTGCATTTTGACCTTCAAAGGTTTTTGCAAATGCACTTTGTGACATGCCAGATTTTTGCTGGGCGACTTCTTTAGTCGATCCAGTTTTCAACATGTGCTGTGCTTTGATCAATTGGTGCAAGCGTGGTGCTTTTTCGGTGGCTGGTTGCGCTACTTGCTTGGCCATGAACTCTTGTTTCATTTTCAGCACTTCGGTTTCCACTTTTTCTTTCAAAATCTCAGACAATTTTTCAACGTCAATAGTCATTTGTTACCTTTCATTTTTTCTTCAAACAGTTTCACCAAATCAACTTCATTTTGAATTGGCGTTCTTTCGTCGACCGTGACGGTTTCCGAATCTTTATCACTGGATTGATTATCTTCTGTTTTCTCAGTGAGCAAAATTTCCAATTCAACACTTGATGCGGCTTCGGCTTGTGAGATTTCCTCTGCTTCGCTCTCGTGATATGTGTTTGATTTCAAGATTGATTTCAATTCATGCGATGGAAGTGCTTTTGCAAGCTCCAAAAAACATGATTTGTAGTCGATCACTACAGCCATGGGGTTTTTCCTTGCGGTTTTCGCGGCTGCACGTTCACTGGCAATCAACGATGCCTTGAGTTTCCGAATCTCAGACCCGAGTTCAGGCAATGAGAATGTTTTTTCAGTGCAAAGCTCTTTCCATGCAAGCTCAAGTTCAGCTTTTTCAACAATGATTTTTGATTCATCAATCATTTGCTCGATGTGATACTTGATTGCGTTGGTATGCAAGCCAAATGCCTTGGCTTCTGCAAGTGCATTGCGGTTTGAACCAACATTCACAGCGGAAAATTCCACCAATTCGGCAAGCTTGAAAATGTAACCACCATTATTGGCTTTGGGCTCAAACTCTTTTCCTTGAAATCCGATTGAAACCGCTTTCATGAAGCCGTGTTTGTACAAGTCACCCACTTCGCCTGCAAATTCAGATACTGAGCGAGGTGCAAAGTGTGCAATCGCACGGGTCTTGCCGTCAATAGGGGACACGCTCACGCCTAAGCCCTTACCAATGGCAGGGATCGCATGGTTGTGACCAAACATCACAACATTGTTTTTGCGGTATTCATCAAAAGCCAAACCAGACTGCAAAACATTGTCACCGTCGCGATCTTCACTATCGTCAGAGATAACGAAACACATGGAAACGGCGCCGTTGCGTTGCATCAAATCTTCGGACTCCGAAAAATCTTTTGCAAATGCATCGTCCATGGTCGTGTGTTGCAAATAGTAGTCATTCAAATCGTCAACCGATTTGATGTGACTGCCATTGTTGCGAACGCCATAGCCCTTTTGCATGCAACAATAATGTTTTTTTTGCACTTGTGCTTTTTACGCTGTCACCCAAAGCAATGGCTCTTCTTTTTTATTCGTCAACTCTGTCACCGCATAAACAAGCGCATCCATCCGATCGGGTGATTTTTCCGATTTCAAGCCAGTGTAACTGCACAATTGATTTTCCAGGACTGGAAACCTGCCAACGTGTTTCACCCTGCCAACTCTGTAAAGAGTGGACACTGGCTCCGCACGCGTCATCTTGTTTTTAGTGGCCCTCACACGTTTGATTGGTGCGTCTCTCCATACTGCCCTGATTACGCTTTCACACATATCACCGCCGTTGTTGTCTTCCACTACAATGCAGTCCGCATTCCATTGCTTGTATTTATTTATTGCGCATGCAGCCCATCCCTCTGGTCTGGCTTTCAGCGACGCATCATCCAAAAGAAAAACATCATCACCAATTGCGCTGGCAACAATCACACCTGTTTCATCGCTGCTTGCGTTTGCGGTTGCGGCTGGATCGATTGCAACAACGGTTCTGTGTGCGTTGCCGTGTTTGTATTCGTCTTGCTCGATACTGCAACCATTTATCAATTCATAATCCCACAATGCACCTTCTTGGTCATCAAGGATTTCACCAAAGATTTCCTGCCTGCCGATGCTTGTGTTTTCATAATCTTTTAATTTATCCAAAAAGTTCTGGTCAAGGTTTGCGTGATTTTCAAAACTGCTTCCACTGACCGTCACCGTTGTTTCCCTGGCCATTAGTTCACGCAAAAACTTCATCGGCTTTGGTGTTGTTGTCAGTACGCCACACGACGGGAACCCGTCACGCTTAACACGCAATGTCATCTCTATCATTTCAAATGTGTACTGCATGTGCTGCCATGCACACAGCTCGTCACCCCATACAAAGTCTGTATTGGGGCCGCGTGCGCCTTCGGGATTTGCGCCCGAGTAGACATACCCCATCGCGCCGTTTGGCCAATGCAACATCATTTTGTTGCCATTATACGTTGGTCGAAATTGCGGATGTGAATTTGGTATGATGCCAGACGGCCCATGGATCATAACTTTTTCAACTTCGTGTGGAGTGCGACCGACAAGGGCAATTGACTTGTAGCCTCGTCGCTCAACCATATGCCTTGTAATTTCTGCGCCTGTTCTTGTTTTGCCATAGCCACGCCCGCAATTCAAAAGCAGCCACCGAAAATCCCTATCAGGTAATTTCTGGTTTTGCCTTGCAAATAAATCCCAAGAGTATTTTAATGCTAAGAGCTGCTCGCCGGTTGCGCCTTTAAGTATTTCTTTTTTTTGCCAGGGTGCTAGTGCCTTGAATTTTTCCATCGCGTCCATACATTGCATCACAACCCAAATAGGTGCAAAATGCAAACATGGGAATTTTTGAAAAGCTCTTTTCACGCAAATCATCATTTGTTGAATCACAGGAAATCAAGCGAGAGGCATCGCCGCTCATCGCTGTTGCCAGTGGTTTGAATTCGAAACGCAAGACGTCAGGCGATATCCTTGCTGCATACAATACCAATCCACGCTTGCGTGCTATCGTGTCACGAATCGCAATGGGTGTATCACAGGTCAAATGGTCAACGGTTGACATGATGGGTGCACAGACGGATTCGCGTGCGTTGCTGCTGGTCAATAATCCATCAAAAGAAATCGGACGCAATGAACTGTTTGAATTATCTCAAAGCTACCTTGATTTGATGGGTGAAAGCTTTTGGGTTGTTGCGCGCGATGGCAATGGCGAGCCATATGGCATCGACGTCATCCCGCCGCACTGGGTCAGTGAAACCCCAAGCGAAAAGAAAAGCTGTTTTGTGTTTGGATACAACGGCAAGATGGTTGACGTTGATCCAGCCAATGTGATTTGGATGAAAAAGAACGATGTCACCAATCCATATGGGCGAGGCAATGGTATTGCCTTTTCATTGGGAGATGAAATTGATTGCGATGAATACGCAAGCGAGCACGTGAAATCTACATTGATCAATCATGCAATCCCAAAGGCAATGGCAACGCTAAAGGGAGCTGGCAATGATGAGCTCAAAGCGTTTGCCGAAGGTTTCCGATCAATGAACAATGGTCGCGGCAAGACAGGGCGCATTCACTTCACAAATAAAGAATTTGACTTGAAGCAGTTTGAACAAAGCTTTCAAGAGCTTGGTCTTGATTCCATTCGGGAGATGGCAAGCGATGTTATGCAGCAAACATTTGGCATGCCACCTGAGATCATCGGCAAGATCGATAACTCAAACAGGGCAACAATTGAAGCAGCACAAGAAATCTTTGCAAGCCTTGTTCTTCGCCCACGACTAGAATTCCTGGCCAACGAGTTGAATACAAAGCTTTTGCCGATGTTCAAAAAAGACAAAGCAGCCAAGTTTGTCTTTGAAGATCCACAGCCAATCAACAATTCGTTTAGGCTTGAAGCAATGAAGGCAAATCCAACATCTGTCACCGTCAATGAATGGCGTGCAATGCAAGGTTTGCCTTCGCGCCATGATGGTGATGAATTGTCTGCACCTGTTCAGCAACCATCTTTTTTCAAATCAAAGAAATCATTTGAAGCAAAGAAGCCATCCCGTGTTTTAACGGAGGAAGAATTTGAACCGCTTTGGAAAAGACTGCAACCCAAAATCAAATATGAAATCTTAGTTGATGAAACCGAAAAAGATGTAGAGAGTTTTTATTTGACCGCTGCAAATGGCGCTCGAAAAGTGGCAGGTGTTGGCGGGCAGTTCACACGCATTGATCCATTGGTTGTTAACTACTTGCAACAATACGGCGCAACATTAATCACGCAAGTAAACGAAACTACAAAACAGCAGGTGCGAGACATCATCAGTGATTCGATTGCAAAAGGTGATTCAATTGACGTTATGAAACGTGCACTAAAAGGCACATATGAAGAAACCTACAAAAACCGTTCCCGCACAATCGCAAGGACTGAAACACTGCGCTCGCAAAACAGCGCACGCAATGACACATGGAATCAATTCAGTGATGTTGTTGTAGGCAAAGAGTGGCTTGCCGAGGTTGACGATGACACGAGGGCGTCACACGAGGCGCTTGGTGAAATGGGGCCAATACCAGTCAACGGCGTTTTCACCGTGACAAGTGAGGCGGGCAAACCAGTCAGTGCTCAATCACCTGGATCTTTTGGTGACCCTGCCATGGATATCAATTGCCGATGCACCGTGCTACCTTCACTGTCGACCACCAAATCAGATTTTACTTATGAGCAAAAGCAAGCTGAATGGATCCAATGGGAACGTGCATTCACAAAAAAAGAACGTACATTGGCAGACGGATTTAATCGTGCATTTTCAAAACAAATTAGCGAGGTGATCGATGAATTGGAAACATTCGACACGTGAAAAAGAAATCGAAGCCTTTTGGCTTCGACACAGAAAAGAGCAGCTTCACAACTTCGCTTTTGCGCTCTCAGTCTTTGTCGTCTTTGAGCTCGCCATGTTCTACGTTTTGTTCTGGCTGTGACTGATTAAAGCGCTGCATGAGTTCTTCCAATGCTTTGCTTGGGTCAATAAAGGTAAACTCTTTTTTCTCCGGTGCATATGCGTTGTTCAGTTTCGCTTGGTGATTCAATGTGCTCAAGATTGCATCGGTCAAAAGTTTAATCGACGACACGCCTTTGGCTGCACACAATGCAGGCACTTGCTTTTGCAAAAGCAAATTCGTTTGCGCTGTCTGAATCGTTACAATGTTTTTTGCAAACTCCATATTTTCTTCATGCAATTCAGCCATAGCGCGCTTGTAGTGTTTTGATGCGAGCGTGTGACTGATTCCCATTTTTTTGGCGCATGCATTTATTGAGTTACCTTCACGGATCAATTGAAAAATATCATTTGAAAGCACATCGGCTTTTGCTTTGTCTTTATATTGTGGCATGGTTTATCTTACCATTGTTGTATGGAAAAACAAAATCACATTCCCACGTTTCATTCTTCCAGCTCCATTAAAAACATTGCACAACAAATCGCGTGAGCTAGATGGTGACAGCCACTCTCACGGTCAATCAACTCGCCACACTGCCAATCGTTAATATGCCTAAGCAGCGCGTCCTCATAGCGTGACAAATCATCGCACTTGCGCCAATTGTGCGCACCGTATTTGCGCGCGCCAAATGTCAACACCTCAGCCACCTCACGCATTGCCGAAGGCGGGACTAGAGCCATGCGTGTTTTGCCAATGTCGGCTTTCGTGAACTCATACGATGTATTGTTTATTGTGTCATTGCGTGGCTCACAGCTGCACATATTTTCAGCGTTACACACGCTGCAAAAGGCTACATATGGCATTAGTCCACCTCATTTAAAAGCTTTTTCAATTGCATCACTTCTTCTTTATCCAGTGAATACCTGTTTGCGGCGCCGTCCAATTTGACTATAACGGTCAAGCGTTCAATCGATGCACCGTTAAGTTTCAGCGTGAAAGCTGCTGCATCATCATCGACCGGGTCTTAACATTCAAATTTGATTTGTTTTATCATTTCCATCACCCCTTTGCATGAGCATAGCATGCGTTCGCGATGCAAAGCTCTTCAACGCTGCCAACGTGTGACCCTGTAGTGAACTCATAAATTTCCCACGGGCTATGTTCTGGCTTTTCGGTCGATACGTCATCACCGTCATAATGGCAGCGCACGTCTCTGTATTGTATGGAATAAACCCAGTTGCCATTGTAAAACCTGCGCAAGAAAACCTCACCCATTCACCACCTCGTAGTTTGGCCACGCTGCAACAATTGCCGCAAGCGCATCACAAGGGTGCGACCGCTCGTGCGAATTGTAACACTGCTTCGCTCTTTTGTCTGTCGAATTTTTATCATATCCAAAAAACTTATTGCGTCTAAACGAATCCAAAAGCACATCATCTAAGTTCGTAAACCGTTCAAACAATGCGCCATGCACCGCGTCCTTGTCTGCACTGCGACCAACGCCTAAAGCAACCTTGATTTGTTGCGGCGTATGCATTGTTGTTGCCACTTCGTTTGTCTCAACCCATGTTGCCAATACACCGAATGCAGCGCCCATCAGCAGCGATGCGGGTGCGCCCACGGTCTCGCCTGTACTCATCGACTCGAAGCAGCAATGCATAGGAAAGTGCTCTTGTGAACTCAAGGCGAAACTGCAGAACCAATTGTGCAGGTCGATGATGCGCTGGAAATTGCTCCCCGCTGTGTCGCGTTCTTTTGTGGTGCCGCCGCGCTTGCCGATTGTCACAGTGTGCTTGACGGCTTGCGTGTGAAACAAATCAAGCGCAATCAAGCGGATGGTTTTTGCTTCGTGATTCACTTCGCATTTAGCAACGCCAAAATTTGCCAGGCCCGTGTCGCATCCGATTACGATCATTCTATTGCCTCGTCGTCATAATTTGTAGTCACTTCAATGAAAACATCCTCTTGATGGTCGCCTTCGCTAAGTTTAAAACCAAACTCCTTACAGATATCCATAAATCTCTTGGCGGCATTTACTGCGTCCGGCAAATCGTCATACTTTATGCTGCTTTCAATTCCGCAGTAAACCTTAAGTAGTACATTGTATTTCATTTTTTCACCAATCTTTTTTCACATTCGATTCGCCATGACGGCAAGTTAACGTCAACTCCAATGCCACCAACGTCTTTCAATTCATCAGCATCATCGTCAAGGTGAAATGCAACATCGCAACACCAATCGCCAATGCAGCCTAAAATCAATTCCATCTTTGTTGCCGTGCTTCGGTGTGACGTGTCGATGAAGTTCACCCTGCATTCATCCAAGTCGTTTGCCACAGCATATAAATCAGCGTTTGGGGATGCGGCCAAACAGCTGCCATCAAACTCGCACCGTGCCGTCGTGATGCAAACGATAAACCCTCGCCGCTGCAATTCGCGCGCGTACTCGTGAACCTCTGGCCGTGTCAGTGTGCCATCAAAATCAAAAGAGCAAATCAAAACAATTCTCCGTTTTCTTTTTCCATTGGCTTTTCGTTTGTCGGGTTTGGATTGCGTGCACTGAGCACCTTCAAAAAACCATCCACCGTCCCGCCGTTCTTAACCCAACGCTCTGCGCTTGCAGCTTTATCGCAACGCAATAACGCGTCACGTTCGGAAATGTAAACGTATTCGGTGCCGTTGCAGCGAATGCCACCATAGTGGCGTGCAATTGAATGCTGCGTGTTTGTCACGCCAAAGATTACCAATGGTTGTTTAGTCATTCAATCACCGCCCATCTGTCGCCGTGGAAAAGCACTGGTCTCTCGCCGCTCTCGACGAAAAAAGGCCCGATGCCGCTTTCCCTGAAGACCATCAGTGTCTGCGTCGTGCCAAGGCCAACACGCAAACCAAAGCCACCGTGGTTGCATGGTTTTAGTAGTGTGTGCTCCGGCCATGTTGCTTCATTGTCAACGTCAACGATTGTCCACTGGATTTTGTTTTTCACTTGGAAGCCTCAACAGAACTAGCGAGCCCACGTGCCGCATCCTCGTTGATGATGGCACCAACTGTTTCCATTGCCGATGAATACGTTGCACAGAGGGGAACCCAATCGCGGTGCATTCCACGCAGTGCTGGATTCATGATTGATATCCACCCACAAAGATAACCATGCTGTTGTATCTCAAAGTGACAACATGGTTCATTTTGCATGCTCTTTACTTTTTCAATTCTATACTTCACCCGGAAACCTCTTCTGGCTTAAACCATTCCGTCTTGCCATGCATGTCGCCCGCAATATATTCTCGAATAAACATCAACGGGTTTTCCCTGTACGGAATCGGCTCGTCGCACTCATCAACCCACACGCCGCCTTCGACCCATTCCGTCAGCTTCACTGCGAGCGCGGCGGCTTGGGGTTTAGCGATAGACAACATCTGTGATGACGTGCCAATAATTGAAGTTGTGATGCGTACTTGAGCTGTGTCTGGGTTGACAGTCCTGAATGACAGCTCTCCAGCCATGTTACCGCATGAAAAATCAATCGCCATCCTTTACTTCCTCAATGTTCGGAAAAATAGAGCGTGAACCCATTGCCAGCGTAAGCACTATAATTTCTGATGCTGTAATGGTCTGACAGCATATCACACGCAAGTCCTTCTGGGTTGACGCCAATCATCACAAAGTTGATGTCGTCGCCACGGTATACGCCATCTGGCAACTCAGCAAAAAAGAACGGATAGCGTTCGGTGGCAACAGCGAACCCTGGTCTCGGGTTGCCGAAGAACTCCAGGATTTCCTTGTCCACCTCAGCCTTCGTTTTGCCGTTCGTCATCCATTCGCCATCGCAATAAGTTGTGTTTTCAGTCATCCTTCTCCTACCTGTTTGCAAATTTCAGCATGACAGCACTGACCTGCCCTGCAGTCAACGGTGTCAGTTTTGTGACTTCATATACGTCGCTTTCGCTGCACGCTCGCACCCTAAGCACCAATATTAAAAAACCTTTTTTCCCAATCTTTTTTTTCCAGTTTCAAACAATCAATCGTATTTTTGAGCGTCGCATAATAGCAATTACTAAATTCACAAAACCTGTCAATTGTTAATGTGACCCTATATTCCCTGCCTGCAAATCTTTTTAATGCCAGACGCTTATCCGGATTCAAAACATTTATCACATACATGTCAGCGCCATCGCGCATCCAAAGCATTTTCGTCTTGCCGCCACGCATCACGCCTTTAATCATCACAAGCCGTTTTGTTTTTTCCGGCGCGTTCATTCGACTGATTCAAATTTGGCTTTGTGCTCCATTACAATCCTGTTTGCCAATGCAACCAATTCGGAATGTGTCAACTGATAGGATGCGCATGACTTGCCAATGATGTCCAACCATGCACCATCGTCATCAAAAGCCACGCGCATTCTTTCGTTTTCTTTTTCGTTGCGAAATTCAATTGCATTCATTTTGTTACCTCCATGTTACTTAATTTGCACCAATTCGTTTGACGCAAAGAACTCACAATCCTCATCGCGATGTTTGCCGCCTGTATACCAAGTGCGCCTACATTTGCGTGGCGCGTCTTCATGCTCCGAATGACAATAAACAGCGTGGCCACCGACACGGTTTCCGAACGCACATGATTGGTCAAAAGCACAATCATCATCGTCTGCAAGTAATTCAACAAAGTTAATCATCAACCGCTCCAAACCAAATCGCTTGCCGTGTTATTGCATGTCATCAGTTTCAATTTGCTGCCTGTGTTATTGTATGTGCCATCAAATACAATCAACATAGAATCACGCAATGGTTGTTTTTTGGACGTGTCGCCATTCTCCTCAAAGCAAACGCGGCCTTTGATAAGAATCACAGCATGACAAAACTTCAAAATCTGTTCATGGAAAATCTTTGAACCTGTTGTCACTGGAATCAAAAACACGCTCATTGCTTTGTGTTCATGCATTTCTTTTATCGCACGCAAAATAAAAGCCTCTTTGATTTTTGATTCATATGGCGGGTTCACAAAATTACGCTTGCCCCATTTTGCATTGTCAGCCAATGAATCCGAACCATTCTCTAATGCAAACAACGGACACGGGTCATGGTCAAAATTAAACACGCGCTGCAAATTATCGCGCAAAGCTTTTGGCGTGGCCCAATTATTGTGAAAGCCTTGTGGCATCATCTTGCGCCTTGCGTCAGAAAAGCAGCAATCAACCCCATTGTTACACCGATAAAAAACCAACGTGATGCAATTGTGAACCTATGCTCAAACATCGCCACCACCACCCTTGACAAACATCGACGGGAACACTGCCCCTGACGGCCTTGGCTTGCGCATACTCAGCACCGTGATGCGTGTGATGGTGTGCAATTTCCGGACGGCCTCAATCAAAGCGGAGAATGCGTTGACGCCGTGGTTGCGCACGGCTTCGCGTCTTGCCTCATCAATATCATCAAGGCAGTCGACCAGTAAATCTTTTGCCATGTCAATGTCATTTTCAGCCAGTGAGGATTTTTCGTCAATCATGTCACCACCTTCAACCCGAGACTTTGTTCGTACATCATTTTTCCAATTACAAATTCAGATGAGCGGTCTTTGATTTTGAAAAATTGTGGTGATGTCAAAAACTCCGCTGTCTGATATTCCATCAACGGCAAAATCTCAATGAGCGTTTTTCTCTTCGCCGCAAAAGATGCAAACTCTGATTTGTCACCCAGCAAAACATTTGCCTTGGTCTCACCGTCAAATGCACATTCGACGTCCAAACAAAAACCATAGTCACTTTGTGAGACTACAACATGTTCATCACCACATGCTTCAATCCCAAATTTCAATGCACCCAATGTCTCGATCACATCAGCATCAAATGCTTTGCTGAATTTTTCCGCTGTGGATTTTTGTACAATGCGCTCGATAAATTCTTTTGTTTCTTCTGCGTGATGTGCAAGTCCGAATGTCCATGAACAATTATCAAACTGGAACACAATTGCGCGTTGCCCATTCGTTTCGCACAACTGCACTTCGTTTGCTTTCGATGGGCACAGCCATTCGTCAAGCGAGTAGTATTGTTCAGATCCCAATGTGTTGCCGTGCAAGAAAATCCTTTTGCCGTCTGTCACTGCAATTGATTTTTCAGTGAAGTGAATCGATTGGAACAGTGGCGATGACTGATTTTTTCCAGCAATCATTTTTGCCGAATCAATAAGCTTGCCGCCAAACCAATCGAGCCTGTGTGATGGCTCCGGTGGCATATGCAATGCACAATCAGAATTCAATTTGTTAAGCTTGGCTTCGTAGTTGTCACCGATTTTCAATGTTGCAAATTTCTGTTGGTGCGCGCCCTCAATTGCAATCAACTCAGATGTTTTGTTGCTTGTCTTTAACGCCTTCAGAATCACGGACGGATTCAAACACACAATTTCCTTGGCTTTATTCTCGCACTCGTTTTCAATGGCACCGAAAAAGAAACCAACGTTTGATTGTGCGTAAAAAAAACCTGAATCAAAATCAATATCAATCTGCATTTGTTGCCGTGGAACACCACATGCCCTCAAAAAATCGACAGCATTTGAAATAACGTTTCTGAAAGTATCTTTACTTGTGACAAAACCCATTGTTTCCCCCTTTTTCTTTTCAATAAGGTAGGCGATCTGTGATTGCAAGCATTATTTTCATCCCGTTTTTCTCAGAACTGAACTTTTTTCAATTTATTTGCAGGTGATCCGCATACTCGAATGCATATAAATTCAATCCAAGCTCATCATCGTAGCAATGATGCCTGACATTTTTAATCAGACGCAATCCCAGTGAAACATCATAGGCTTTTTCTATTTTATTTATTGCTGATTTTTCATGTGGGTTCAAAATGAAAAACTCGCCATTGTTTTCCAGGCGCAAAATGATTCCTTTGCATGACAATTGCCCGTCTCTGTCAAAATGCATTTGCTGTCGTCTCCTTAAAATCAAAACACCAATCGTGTTTCTCTTCACGCGGGTTGCGTGGGTGATGGCTTATCTGCACGAGCTGCCTCTGCTTCGTGTTTATATTATATGCCACCACATTAAAGCCGTTTTTCTCTTGCGACGAAATCCCTGTGAAGGAAAAAACGTCGCGCATGAAAATCTTGCTTGTGTAAATAACACCGTGCGGTGGTGCCTCTGAATAATACTTATTCTCTGTTTCGTTTGTTCGCATTCTTCACCTCGTCAACTGTCAGCATTCTTGTTTTCTTAATTGTGTAAACAAAAAATCCATCGCTTTGCTCCAAAAAAGAGCCAACCTCTATCTCGAAACTTATCGCACCTTTTGCGCGGGCCTGAAATATCTTCTCGCCGTACTCGCATGGCTCACGGCAAAAAAACCCTTTTGTTGCCGAATGAATCTTTGTCAAAGGTTCCAATCTTCATTTTGCCTTGCACCTATTCCGTTTAGATCCGAATCTATTATGCTTTGATTCGGATCAATGCATCAAAAAAATCGCGGCCATATTTTTCACAGAAACCATTCACGAGATCTTCATCACCTTTTATTTCTTGCAGATAATCTTGCGTGTGCTGGATGTGATTTTTCAGCGCCGCCTCAGCAAATAGGCTTTGCCTTATGCACAATTTCATGGCGTCGGTTTCCGTCGAGAGGAAAACAGTGAAGCGCGGTCTGCCTAGGCCTGCCATTGGCACAGATCGGTCATGGTTTAATCCATGCAGGTTGGTTGCGCCCTTTGGTCTACCGCGTTTCTTCTTCACTGTTTCTTCATTCATTGGTGGACCCTTGCATCAGAACGGCAAATCGTCATCAACGAATCCAGCTTCTTTTGATCGCTGCGCTTTTGATTGTTGATTTTCTGCTTGCCTCTCGTGTGCGCCATGTGACTCGGAGTCACCTTGAACTTTCTTTTTGCCGCCTGTAAAATTCACACGGTCAACAACAAATTCAATTGGGTTTTTTACTTCCACGCCATCTTTTGTTGTGTAATCACTTCCAATTTTCACAACGGCGCTCAAGTCAATGAAATCACCTTTGCCGTAATTTTTGCCGATGTTTTCAGCGGTCTTGCCAAATGCCTTGAACCTGAACCAATGTGCTTTGTTTTCCCAGGTATCCGAATCTTTCTTTTTGAATGATTCATTCCAGCAAACAGAAAAGCTGGCAATGGCTGCACCGCTTTGCGAGAAGCGCACCTCAGGATCTTTGCCAAGTGTGCCGCTTACTTCAAATGCGTTCCGTGTGCTCATGCTTCACCACCTTTTGTTTTTAATGCTTGCGCGATTGCTTCGTTTACAAATTCGGTGCGGTTATTGATATCAAAAAAACTTTCATTTTCCTTGGCCACCACAAAAGCAAATTTGCGAGGTTGGCTTGCATCAAGCGTGTGCTTGCGTGGTCGTCCACGTTGTTTTTTTGCTGGCTGTGTTTCAATTGTTTCTGTTTCCATTTGTTTTCTTTCTTTTGCGCGGAATGATTCCCGTTATTTTCTTTTCCATCTTGCGTTAGCCGTGTCAATTTGTTTTATTCTTCTTGGTGTTTTTTATAGCAAGGAACCATTGACAGATACCCAGCGCTGCAATAAGCTGTTGCTGGGTTCTAATTGTCGTTGCGCTATATGATTTTCAGTGCCCGTTTTTGCTGTCCTAATTCGACAGCATTTTTATTTTCAGACACTTAAATTCTTCGCCCAAGGACTTTATCCTTCGCCCAAGGAAAACTTGTCCAATGTGGCGGTCTCTTTGGCCGTCAACACAATCTGTTTATCAATGCACCATGGCGACCCTGGCCCATTAACCCTTGCCAGTGGCGGTAGCTTGTCGGCCATCGTGTCGGGGTTGATTAACCATCTTTGCCTGAACTCTTGATGTTCAACTTCGTCAATCGAGACATGGGCAGCCAGCCAAATCTCACCGCTTCTCAATTCAAATTCAAAGAGCGTTTCTTTTTCGTGGCCATTGGCTCTAACGGTTTTTAGAAATGTTATTCTTTTCATTCAATTTCAGTATTCCAAAAAATCTTCTGTGGCAAGACACACCATTGCAAAACTTTTTTCGTTGGATCCTTCTCCTTGTCGTGATCGCCCTCTGATTCAAATTCATGGCACCACATCCCGCAATCAAAAAAACCCATGTCACCCTCACCGTCATCGTCAATCAAATAAACACTTGGCCTGCCATCGTTCACCCAGTATTTTTTGTAGGTCTTGAAATCCTCAGTCGGCCTGTGTGCCGTACTGGCTAAAATCCAAAACGGTTTTTTGCCGCGTGCTTCCCAGTAACTTCTAAGAGTGCATTCGTGCTCAAGTGTAAAATCTATTTTTGTCATTTATTCCACCATCCCCATTTCTGCAATGCATTGATGTATCATGCCAATGGCGTCGTCAAATTGGCCGTCCAACTCCTCACATTCCCCAGAAAAAACAGATGCTGTTATCATCGCAAAGCATCCATCAATTATTACGGCTTGCGCAAATGCATTTGAAAAATAAAACTTTGTCATGCTCCTGTGTTCACTGCCATGCACAAAGTCGTTACTTAAAAACCTAACAGCGTCACCGCAGTAAATCCCGTTAACCAAAAACCCTTCGCCGTTCCATGCCAGAACTCTATCAATTACGTTTAGCATTTATTTCCCCTTGTTTGTTTTTTCACCACTGAAATACATGTCTTCCATGATTTTGCGTCTCATTATTATTTCAAACCTACGCTTGGCCGCCTTCGATCTTTGATGGATTCTTGAATTCGATACACCGAAGATTTCAGCTATCTCTTTTTGATTTTTGTCTTCAATCTGAATGCCGTATTCGGTCATAATGACCCAAGCATCCCATGGCTTCATCTCAGCCAGCGCCTCGTGAATAATCCTCCTAACGTCGCGCAAAAGGCAAACTGATTCTTGAGTTGTTGGCACATTGCGGAATTCAAGGTGCATAGTCATAGCTCTTTGTTATGTTGCCAATCCTGTAGAGTTCACCACGGAATACGCCGCGTGCGACACCTGTCTTGCCATGCCTGTTTTTTGCAACATCCATTTCAACTGTGTGGTCTTCGCTGTCCTTGTCATAATATGCATCGCGATACATTAGGATAATCTGGTCAGCATCTTGCTCAATGTCACCGCTACCCCTCAGGTCGCTTAACAGTGGTCGCTTGTCATCACGTGACTCTGGCCCACGTGATAACTGAGATACCAAAATCATTGGCACTTTGAGTTGCTGCGCAAGCGCTTTGAATGCGCGTGATACTTCGCCCACCTCCTCCACACGATTGCCTTTGTAGTTGCCAGATGACAAGACCAGTTGCAGGTAGTCAACTACAATCAAATCACATTTCTTTTGCAAGTGCATTTTCTTCGCGATGTTTGCAATCTCTGTGACTCGCATTCCGCTGCATTCAAAAATATGCAAATTGCGGTTGATTACCTTGTCTGCAACGGCTGTGATTTTTGTCATGCCATGTTCACCGTTTTTCTTTTGCATCCAATCGTCGAATGGCAATGATGCGGCCTCGACCAATTCGCGCTTCACAACTTCTTTGCCGGTCATTTCGTGGCTGAACATTAGCGCATGCTTGCCGATGTCAGCGGCTCTCACGGCGCATTGCACCGCGTGCACTGTCTTGCCCATGCCTGGCCGTCCAGCCACCACCACCACGCGCCCCGCATGTAAACCACCTAACAGTGCATCCAACTCGGTTAATCCCGTGAGGATGCCGGTTTCTTTGCGCTCAAGATCGTCAAACAATTCAAGCACTGTTGCTTTGCGGTCAATCTCTTGTTTTGCGCTTTTGCGTTCACCTAATTTCAAAAAAGCATCGGCTGCAAACACGCGCAACTCATCGTTGGCCATCGCATCCATTTGTGCCAATTCGGAAATACTTGCGCCCAATTGGGCGAGCGCGTCTTTGTAAACGGCGCCTTTTAATTCATCGCAAAACGTCTTGACGTTAAACGACAAAGGGCGAGACCACTGGCTGATTGCAATGCTGGTTTTGTAGGCAACTACATCGCGCTCAATTTTGCCAGTCTCTGCATATTGCTTCTGGCATTCGTTAAACACGGTTTTGAATGCGCCTGAAAAATGTTCTGTGTCGATGCCTTCCTCTAGCACTTCGTTAAACCGATCCCATAGGCAAAGCTTGATCACTTCGTGTTGCTGTTGTGATGTATCAATCATCTTGCCTTTCCTTGATCATAAGCAAAAGCTCCTCTTCATAAATTCCAAGTTTTTTGGCTGCTTGTTTTGCGTTGGTCAAACCCATCGCCATGTAATTTGGTTTAGACAACAAATAAAATTCATTTTTGTCTGAATCGAAAAACACGGAAAGGTTGTCGTTTGTGATCCTGATTGTATTTTTGTTGCCAAAAAATTCACATCCGATCATGTTGCCTCCAGTGCTGCATTTAATTCTTTTAATTCGCAGTCCAAGATCCGACATGCTTCGTCAACTGTTATTTTCTTTGCTTGCAATTTTGAGCCCGCCAAAACAAGCCAGTTGAATGACCCATCCGCATGATGCAAAACGAAGTCATGGTCATTACCAATGCTTTGCAATGTGCATTGCGCAAGCATGATGCCTTTTGTTTTTTTTAACATTTGTCCCCCGTTATTTATTTGAAATTGAAATCAGGTTTGCAATCCTTGACCGGATGGCTTCTTCTTTTTCTTCTTTTTTGCCAAGCGCCTGGATTGAAAAATCGTCAACTGTTTTCAAGGCGTCACCTACAGTGATCCACTTTCTGCCATTTTCCCACGTCACGCATTTTGATTTCCCAATGAATTCACAAAGCGCACTCCACTGATCGGCCTGCTCCACTGTTGGCCTGCTATTCAAAATCCCAATTCTTCTTTTTGCGTTTTGTTGCATTTGCTTTCTGGATCCTAAAAAAGAAAGAGAGAGAAAAAACAAAAAACTTGGTTTTTGATCTGTGTCCTTTGGATTTGCAACTAAGCCAGACAATGAATTGTGTCCATTGGATTTGGAATAAAAAAGAATCTTGAACTGTGTCATTTGGATTTTCTTACAACGTCTAGAGTAACCGTGATGCTGCAAGTTACCGCAAAAAAGGCAGACCGCCCCGCTTCAGAGAGCATCGTTTGAACGTCGTGGCAAGGTGAAGCAAGATCGGATCAAGTTCTTTCCAAAGGACACAAATTCAATATCTTCTCAGAATCTAGTTCCAAAGGACACAATTCAATTAACTAGTTTTTGTTTTTTCTCTCTTTCTTTTTTAAGAGAAGAAACAAGCTGTCTATGCTTAGGCG
>NW_028232973.1:0-45811 GCF_057557595.1 Rhyacophila brunnea | reverse complement strand
GAAGAATGCAAAATCCAAAAAACATATTAATTTTACAACATCCAACATGAAAGAACTAAATTTATTATATTTCAAATTTGCAAATTCTATTTGAGTATTAGTCTTGCATTAGATTTTATATTTTATTGTATATAAGTGATTCCCTATTATAATAAATAATGTAAATTACATTATAAAATTATAAATAAAATAATTTTCGGATTTTTTAAAAGGCATTCTACCATATAATTATTATCCGTTGAATATGCTTTGATGCATTAATTTATATAAATAATATTTTGCGAATATTTAAAAAAATGCCTATGCATATGCACATTTAAAGGCTACTTTTTTAAAAGAAAACAAACAATTTTTTTTTACTGAATCAATTTTTTTCATTTTATATAATTAACTATTCTTCTATGTTTTTGATTTGCGGTTTAATTTCGGTTTATAGTTTTATATTTTTTCTTGAAGCTTTATGTGATAAATTTCTTATGTATGTAAATCTTCTTACCCTTGACCGTATCCTCTCCTATTACATCTTCTTCGATACCTCTCATATTTAAAAGGCTTATTATTGCTGATTTTATCACACTTCTATAATTCTAATATATGAATTGATTTTATTTGTGACTTTTAGCTCTATAATTTACCTTACATTATATTGTGCTACCACTCCATCCCATGTTACGACATATGGTATAATTTGTTATGGCACAATATGAAGTTAAAATAAAAAATAAACAAAGAATAGTTGATTATAGTATGATAATAAAAATAGATACATGAATTTTATTTTTCTTGACATTAGTATAGGTTATATTATTCATGTTAGTAACCATTGGTTTTCTCATCGAGTTTCAATAGTAGAAAAAATCTCTTTGCCTTGAAAACATTTTAGTGAATTAGTTTATTTGTGTGTTATATTATATTCTGTAAAAGCCTTCAGAAAAAATAAATGCGTAAATTGTGTTTTTTATTAGATACCTAATCAATTTTATTATCATATCTTTAGTAGAAATTTCTATGTAGTCAAAGCAATATTTATAACAAACATAGCAAAATTACAGGCTTTGACATTTATAACATCAGTGCCACACTAATTTTTCATAGATCTGTCATCAATGTTTTTTTAAAATATCTTTACTATTGTAAGCGAACCGTGTTTTGGATGAGCACTCTTCATATCAACTAAATATTTGCACGATTTCCGATTTCAGGATAATCTGATATTTTCAAACTTCAATTCTTGGGTGTGATAACAGGCAGTAAAACAACCTAAACACCTTTTAAATACAGCGGCTAAAAAAAATCAATTACATTCGATATTTAAAGAATGAACATGGTGGTATTATATATTAAATTTCAATTTCAATAGAATAAACAAGTATACAAATAAAAAATAGGGCCTATGAAAAAATATAGACGGACAAAAAATTGAAATAGATTAATTTTCCCTTTTTATGGGTAAAAATATAAATTATTGTATAAGTATGCATAAATTAAATTTTGATCTATATTCTAACCTTAATCGAGGCCCTGTCGTTATAACTTTTATTTGTGAAAAATTAGATATTAATGAAACTATAAATAGTTAAAAAGTATAGAATGCATTTAAAATTGCATTTTATATGCATTATACAATCTTTTTTTACAAAACATTAACATAATTCAGTTGAGTTTTTTTATGGATCTTTTTTCGCGACAAAAATTCAATCTAATATGAAGACAACTACTATTAACATGCAAAAAGAAATTTTTTAAACTCCAAAATAAAATCGTAATTCGTAATTGTATCAAAGATTCAAAATGTGAAATAGTCGAATAATATAATCAATCAATATAGTTATCTTAACAGGGTTGGTTGATAAATGAATTATCGTTTGAAATATAAGATGATATTATGAGATTTTTATGAATTTACTTTGATACTATCATATAAGAATGTGCAAATATGGCTGTATGGTTAGTATCTGAAAAGTAGAAATTCAAAAAATGAATTTGACAGAAAAAATTATGCTTATAAAACTAAACGATATCCAATTATTCTATATGTTTTTATTTAAAAATAGATAAATCACAAATAAAATAATGAGTACTATTAGCATGCAATAAATTTTTTAAATCTTTTCATTTCTTTGATAAAGATTCATATTTTCTGTTATCATGTAATCGTATCCCCAAAGCAAAAATTACACTCTATATAAAAAATTGGATTATTACAATCATTTTAAATTTTCAATCGGTTTGGTTTCATTGTTATATTGTTCAATTGTGGTTTTCTGTGCCTTAAAGGCAATTTCAGACTTACTTGTGATACAAATCTCGACAATAGGGTAAAATGATAGATAAAAAATATTTTTCCGTACTTAATTTCGTTCTTAGATGTTTACCAGGATCTTAAAAATCTTATTCTGAAAAAAAATTCAATTTTTTTTACTTAAATTTATTTTTTTTTGTTAGAAGTGAATTTAAGTCAATAAATTGTATCTAATTGTAAGATTGCTCATAAATTTTTCCGTATTATTGTTTGTCTTCATTGTGTTTCGTCTATATGTCACAGAAAAAATCAGATTTCTTTAATGTAGCAAACAATACATTTGATACATTGGTGTTTATAAAAAATCGATTTTAAAAAGTCAAATTCAATTGTGACTATCGATTTTTTTTGCTTAGTAGATAATCATCAAATAATTATGTGTAAAATTATTAAAAATTGTGTATTATTTTACATGTATGAAATTATTGTAAAATTTTTATTGTTTTTTAGTTTTTAAAAAATTTTTATTCAAATTCTATATTGAGCTCATAACTTTTTTGTGAAATTTATTAAATAATATCTAAAATATTAAACCATAAAAATTTCCAAAAACCAACCTTTACACTTAATCAAAGTAAAATTATATTATTATTTAGCAATTAATTTTAAGTCATTTTTACTATGATATAAAAAATAATTATCATATTATAGCCACAAAGTTTTTTTAAATACTATAATAAATATATTCCTGTTTAGTGATATCTTCAAGCTCAATTCAGCGTTATAAATTAACCTGAAATATTTTATAAATTAGACAAAAATACAATTTAATATCCCGAAAAGCATATAAAATAATTTAAGGCTCTTTAAAGTCGGAATAATATCTAGCTAGTGTTTTTAATCTTTCAATTATAAACTCAGTTGCATAAACGTATTTTATAAATCCTTTTAACTTACTTTTTGTGATTTAAATTTTTTTCGCAACCAATATTCTAATATATAATCGATAATTTTTTATTCTAAAGTTATAATGTGATATTTACCTAGTAAGTTATGTATTTATGTTTTCGATTGTAGTTTTTATTGAAATAAAAACGGTCTTTATTTTTTAAATGAAGAAATTTTGTTTGCGTTCTTTATTTAGATTATACGTATTAATGCTGCAAACTACATAACATTTATTTAATTTATGAGTAATATCAAATAAAAAATTTTGTTAGATAAATACAATATTAAAGTTGCTTATATATGCCATAAGATCTTCAACTGGATGGGGAGAATATATAGAATATACAGCAACACATCTTTAAAGTCTTTACACAAATTGAATTGTTCATTTTGTAATTTTTTTATTATAAATTACATCTATCTTATAGTTTAAAAAATGTTTAGAGTAACTGACATTATGTATTTAAGAAATATTGTAAAGTTTAGTTTTTCCATATAAAAAAATATTAAAAAAAGTCGTAATGTGAGTCGGAACTTTATAAAACAAAAGATAAGTACAATGAAATCAGAATTTCAATGTTTTTTTATATACATATGATATATTTATACATAATTTTTATAACTTTGTAACTATGATATTAGAATGTGTTTTCATATTCAAATATATATTCGAGGCTAGTTTATCATCTACAAGATTAATAAGCAGATTAATATATCTTATAAAATTATATATCTATTTGGACCATGAAGAATATCCATAAGATTTTATAACAACAAAAGAACATTTAAAACTACATTTTTTATCCATTAACTTTTGTTATAAATGCATATTTTCTGAAGGTACTATTTTTAGAGACATAAAAGCATTTTCTATTTTCAAAGGATATTAAACAGAATATTAGAAACAAAAAAAATACATTTAATCAAATAAATTTGAGATTATAGTCTGATTAAGAGCAAAAAACATTAAAAATAATCAACTTTACTTTTTAACTTAGAAAAATTGCATATATTAAATCTTGAAGCATGCGAAACAATTTAAATATTAAATACAGATAAAAAATAATGTTTTGCTATAGAAAAACCAATGATTTATTATATCTGCGAGTATATTAAATTAAAAACTTGAATATACGAAACTGTTATTTAAAGAAACGATAATTCGCTTTGAAACCTAACCTTTTTGTGATTGTTAAATATATAAAATCAACAATAAAAAGGCTCTTATTGACTATAATCAGCTAGAAGTAAATTTTATATAAAGCCTTTAATTTTTCCTTTTTATCGTACAGTTTATGATTTAACAAAACTGAAAATTACGACAGTTGCAAGGATAAGATAACAATAAAATTTCTTCTGTGTTTTTTATAAAAGAACTAACGGAAATGATATTTCAATCTCGTAAAATTAAGAAATAACTATCACAATAAAAAATATAAAAGAAAAAAAGTAATTGTAATAATAAAATATATAATGTATTATATTCTAAGTGCCGATTAGAAATTTATTAATATGTATAATTTCAGTTATTAACATTGAAAATCAGTTTATATTGTGTTGTATTGCTAAATACACAACAAAAAATAACCTCGATATCACGACATTCGTATATAAAAAATTACATAAATATAAAAATTCTATATAGTGCATCATTATGTCCAAAGCTGCAAAATATTAAAATTTTGGTAGATCTGATCTAAATACAATAAAAATACTGGATAAAATGAAAGATGTACTTTTTCATGCGTTATAACATCGTATACAATTATAATTCAAACCATACATCAGGCTCTTTATCTTAGATGATGCTTTTGAATATTAGTGCATATCATTTGTTTGTAAAAAAAATATTAAAATATTTTTAGGTTTGGAATTTGTCAAAATAAAAGTAAAATTTTTGATTTAAAAATTTTAATATTTGTTGTAAAAAGCTATCAGATTCGATTTTTATTGTTATACAATGTATAAATATGTGCTTATAATACCGAACATGTTTTTTTATTCATGGAATCACATAACTTTAATTAGTTTATCTGATTTTGTTTTGTATCGATAATTTAAAAATAAATTGTGTGTTCCGATATCGAACATTTGAGCAAAAAACATAGGCATTTAAATTATATTATATAGTCTATTTGAATGTCATATTTGTATTTTATTTTTTATTCCGAAAACTACATAGTTAAGAAAAAAGGTATTTTTGCAAACAAAAGACCTTTATTTACATGTCTAAATTCTAATAATTTACAATTCCATAAATGTGATTGAAACTAATTTTATAAGTTTTATATGATCTTTTATTTTTTTACATATAACAAATCTTTTTATAGCATATCATTTACTTTTGTCTATTTATAATGAATATTTTTGCACTTGCATAGTAATAATCCATATTTTTTTGGTCGCTAAACGGCTAAAATATAAATTGTATGTACCTTTTTAAAAATCCGATCATATTTAGCATTTCATTACGCTGTATATCACATTTTTCGATAATATAAATATAAGTAGGTGTTAAATACTTTTCTCTTTAGTAATACCGACTTCAGTTTACACACAGAAAATATGTGATTCAAAAATTATTAGTCGATGTAGCTGAATTTTTTCGGTATGTTTTTTTTTGTTTTTAATCTTTTGAAATATGATTTTTTCTTGTAATTATGAAGGCTTAAGCCAATAAAAATATTTATGAATAAGAATGAAATAAAAAACATTTTTTTTTTTTTTGATTACAATTAGAATAAGTTTGTACTGTATAAAATTTTCAATCTGTTCTTTGAAAAACAATTCATCTTTTTTTATTTTATTGTTTTTATTTTATTGTTATTAAAGCATAAGATGATTGAAATTCATTAGTTTGTCCGATTTCATAAAAAGGTTAGTTTTAAAAAATGTTAAAATAAGATCATTCTCCATTTTTTAAGGTTATGCATGTGTAGACTTATGCGATGTCACCGGAAAACATGAAAAATGTATAACTGAATAAGAGTAACAATCCAAAATATAAGTTCTTCCACCAGTGAGAGTGTTTTTATATTTTAAAAATAATTTGTTTTTTATAAATAATAATTGTATTATTAAAGCTATTTCTGCAGAAACTAATTTACATAAGTCTCTATAAGCCTTTTTTAAATATTTTAAAACTTCCAATGTAATTTATACTACATTTAACTGGCTAAAAAATGCAAACTTCGATTATAAATATTGCTTAGCTAGAAATAAAAAAGATTTAGGCATATTAACTCACAATTATTATAAAAAATTCGTATAAAGTTATAAAAATATGAATTTGATTTTGATTTTTGTATTAAAATTATAAATTGAATTAATATATGTAAATCTTTTTTAGTTCGAACTCTAGTTTTAAAACAATAAAATAAAAAAAAAAGATTTAAAAAATTCACATGTAATTGTTAATTTTATTTAATAAATCTATGATTCGAAAAAAATATATGTTTGAAAATTTGTGCTTAGATTTTTTTCTTATCATAAATGAATCCAATTAGCGTGTTTTGCATACGCTTAGAAAATCAAAAATTACTTTCATCTTTAAAAAATGTTTTTTATATACTGACTATATTTTTCTTTAGTTTGATGCATTTTTTGTAATACTTATCTATTCAAAAAATATCTAAAATAGCAAATTAAGTAATAATTACAAAAGGGGAATAATATTAATTTATAAAATTACAAATCATACATCTACTTATTGTGCGCAAGAAACACAAAAAGTTTATCTTGAAATGAATTCTCTAAATGATATGATGTAAAATATCAGTACTATATCGTTTTTAGACATTTTTTCTTATTCCGTAAAAATATGTCTGCATATATATCAAAACAAACTGGTTACAACTTCTGTTTTTATATTCTATTAAAAAATGAAAGCTCTATTTACGTATATAATTTTTTATAGTGTACTACTACATTCATTCTACAAATAAAGGATATTTTATGATGGCTTGGTTTGTTTATTAAAAAAAATTTCTTAGATATAAATTAGCCATTTAAAAAAGTTATAAACTTATCAGATTTTTACATATGGATATATCTATCTTATTATAGTTTTCATCATAAAATCAGCACAACAATTTAATAAATGGATTGCACATACATTACGAGCTCAACCAGATTAAATAATACAAAGATAGGTTATTTAGGCATTAAAAAGGAGATATTTGAAATAAACATTAAGAAAGCGTATTTTTTTATTTCCATAGCAGTGATTAAGAAATTAATTGTGTAAAAAATATCCTAAAATTGAGCATTTACAATACAGAATAATTTCTAAGAAGAAATGATACGTTTAAAAAAAATTGAATGTATCACACTTTTTTTGCAACAAATAAAGTTTGCCACAAATATCATTTAACTCTTAGGTGATCTAATAAAGTATGAAATATATTTAAGGACACAATGATCGTAAATACGCGTTTTATTCTATATAAATAGATTCTATAGACATTAATATATATATATTTTTTTCCATCGTAAAAGTATTATATATAGACAAACATATACTAAATTTTTCGAATACAACTTTTAAGCTTCCATAAAATGTTTTTCTGATAATAAATAACATGTACACAAAAATTAATAAAACTCATTATATTATAATAATGGATGATAAGTAACTAAAAATTACAAATGATAGGTATCAATTTTCAATGTTATAAACAAAGCAATATGACACATAACAAAAAAAAAAATTCATTTCAAAAGTTCTATTAACAAATGAAAACGACATATCTTATATAAAAGATAAAGAAATATGGTAAACTACCAAAAAAAACGTTTTATACAGCATATTACACATTTAAAGAGGTACCGAGCCTTTTCATCATAAAAAATCCTGTTTAACGAATTTGATTGGATTTTTAAGTATATTACATATAGTATAATTATGTTTGCAATGTATTCAATAAGAAATCTCAACAAATTATCATTATACATTGTTTTATACGGGCGAAAAAATATAACCTTTGTACTGTATACATATGGTATCCAATGCCAGATATTTATAGAAATTAATAAAAAATAATTTACCTTAAAAGAATATGTGCATATGAAAAATTAATTGATTTTATTTTCTAAAAATAAATAAACTAGAGACAATATTAAATATAATAATTTGAAAAAAAACACCATAGCTTGAACATATGAATTTAAAAGAATCGTATTTACAATATATTAAATATAATAATGACCAAAAGGAACTTTGTAATTGATTTTTCCGAATTGCGATCGTGCAACTCTGTTTTAACGAAATACCGTCCTAAAGAGCAACAAAACAACTAGAATTTCATAAATATTGCACAAAATTTTATTTTAAATCAATTCGTACGCATAAACGTAATTATTCAATTCTTCATATCTTCAATTGAATGCGCCCTAAAAAAAAATTATAAATTATAAATAAAAATATGATATGTGGCATTTTTAATACATAATGTTGACGATATTTTTTAAATTTTAATACAGAGCTATAAATTGCGAAATTATTTATTATAAAAAATTCATTAAATAAATTTTATACTCTATTAATTTCGCGAAATAATTTATTATTGCAGATTTTAAATTATAAACTATAATAGAAATAGCTAAGATGAAAAATTAAGTTTGCTTAATATATAAATATTAATGTTGGTTTCTTGTTATTTCAACTTTTTCTTTTCTTTATTTCTTCATATGGATTTTTATTATTTTAACTCTTCATAATTTGATTAGGCTTATACAATCGCATAAGAACTCCGTATTTTATCAATAGAATTATTCTTAACTTTTCATCTAAGTATTACTTTATGATACACGTACAACCAATTCTAAATGACTATTCAAAATTGATCGTAACATATATAAGAATTTATAAAATTAATCTATTTCGCAGTATGATTTTAGTTACATTTACTATACATCTTACAATACCATTGATGAAACGACCAGCAAAAGATTGCATATAGATGACGAATTCAAGAATAAATTGCAACCGCCTATTTAAACTTACCTTTTAATCTGTATAAAATATAATAATTTATAACACATTAACCAACTCGGAAGAATTATTCTATCTGCTGCGTATTGATCTCGAAATTTGGTATTAATAGAAGTTAATCTGCGAACTGTACATTAAATTATTACGGTAAAACTATTTCACCGTATTATTAGCCCGTTAAAATAAATCAAGAAAAAATAACATTTTTCTTATATTTAGTTTTGGCTGATTGTCATATTGCTGATAAAAAATATAAAATATTACGCATAGTTATTGCCCATAATTCGGAGGAAAACCAATGGGAAACCAATTAAAAATGGAAATGAAAATTTTAAACTTCAATATAGGTTGAATATCTCTAAATAGACCGGATTCTTGAAATATTTAAGATTTTTAATTCAAAAAAACATTTTCTTTTTGCATAATAAACTATAAGAATGATCTATATCATTTTAAAATATTAAAGCATTTTATAAAAAAACTAGAATCTGAAAGTACAGATAGAAAATCCAAAAAGCTAATATGATCTGAAAATTTGCTACTTATTATGGTTGGAAACGTCAAGAAGGATGTTAAGAGTTTAGATTTACGTAAATTTCTATTGTAAAATGTTGTAAATTTTAGGATGTGCTAAACAATGTTTTCTATGTTAGAAAATCACGAGCTAAATCTTACAATTAATGGATAAAAATGTAAATATAGCCACTAATAAACGTCTACATTCTGATCCCATAATACATAAACCTAAAGAAGATATAATATAGAAAAATACTATATATAGTTCTTTTACGTGTGAGAAAAACGAATCTAATCAAAAAAGAAATCAAGGATTTTATTAAAAATAATAGTTAGCTGCTATTTTAACAATCTATATATATATTTACATAGTTTATATCACCAAAAAAATTAGTGCGTAATCATTATAAAATATTTTGTATTTCAATAAAAAAATATATCTATAGAAAGCATATAAAAAAAAAATTTTTACACTGGTATACACACATCTTGATTTTATAATGAGCATATAAATTCTTTAGTATAAGAAATATTTGCTGGTTTTTATGAACATATACACACCCAATATTCAGAACAGAACTTTTAAACAACTCGACACGTATTTTAAGTCCCGTATTTTTATGGTAAAGATATTATTAGTATTGAGAAATTACATAATAGCACAAAAATTCCTTATTACGTAATTTTGGTCACATAAAAAATATAGATAATTGTAAATTTAAAATATAAGTATGCATTAGTTACTTAGAACACAAAAAATATCTTGCATTTAAAACAAATCCAGGTGTTTAAATTAAAGATAATAGCTTAAGATAACATATTAAAAGAATTAATTGACTCTAGCTGTGTTAATGCCTATCTTTATCTTCATAGCAGTAATTTTTATAACTGTTTTACAAGTGTATTTTATATGCTTAATGGTTTAAAGAAAACGAAATTTATATATTAAAAATATGAAAAAATTCATGTGCAGCTGCAGCAAAATTTTAATAATGCAAACCATAAACACATTATAATACAATAAAATAAAAACGTCGTTTTAGTAATATGTGAACACATTGGTAATCTATAAAAAGAAATCAATATAAGTGGATTCTATAAAATTTTGGCAATGATTATTTGAACATCTATTAATCAATTTTCCCTCTAAAACTTTTTAGAATATTCTACTATCATGTTTTTATTTGATATTTTTTATAAAAGATCAATTTATGTATATTTAATCTTTAAATAAAATAAAAAAGCATATCTACGATGTTACCATGATCATAATCCCCAGAATAATATAAGCAAAAGTAAAATTATTTATTTTTAGGATTTTTAGGATTTTTTACAATTTTGTAAACTTTTACTTTTATAAGCTTTATATTAGATTATTAGTCAAATCAATATAAAATATACTTAGATCTCATATTAGGCTTTTTGTCCTATTACGTTTCTAGACATACAATATTTTATTGGAGAAATTAGAAAGGTGTATAGAATAATAAAATCAGTAATGGATTTGTAGTTAATTTGTCATTTTTATACATATATCTAAAATTTTGCAGAAAAAATGATTTTATGATCATTCATAGATATGAAAAAGTAGATATTGCATGATGAAATGATATGTAAAATTTGTTATATATTTTCTTTAAATACTTATTCACAATTGAATAAAATTCTAATTAAATTTATTTCTTTGCATAAAGTAGGTTCTATGTATAAATTATTTTGTTCATTTCATGAGTTCGGTATGCAGATTACATGTTGATAATCTATGGGATCGATTTTATGGTATTTGGTAGAAATGGTGATTAATAAATCCTTAAACACCTTATAAGCACTAATTTATCTTTAGATAAACATTATCAAAATAGTTTCTAATTTTAAAACGAATATATTATATTTTTGTTTGAAAACTATAAAATATTGCAATACAGCATCCAATATTTATTTATCAGACAATATTTAATATATTATTATGAACATTGGTAAAATTGCCATCTGCAATAATAAAAAGTAAATAACACAAAGAAACATATTTTCAAAATATTATTTCATATTATTTCTATGTTGCTTTAATCGATATCTATCATAGAAAATTAATTTTTTTTTAAAACTTAAAAAGTAGATACGTGATATTATAGTGTGAAAGTTTCTGATATCCTTATACGTATGAAGCCCATATCAATCATTAATAATTATAGATTTCAAAGTCTATTTTTGTTTCACATATATAAGATTTTTATTTATTATAACTTAATCTAACAACCTGATCAGAAAATGAAGGTGAAAATAAAGATCTGTAATATATTTTCCATCGTATAAAAGGAGAAATTTCAAATTATATAAAGATTTTCATATATTTTGGAACCACAATCATTGTAAAAAGCGCACATATAATCCGAAAAAAGGTTTTGAGATGGTTTTCATCATATTCTAAACATAAAAGAACGTCTGCTTTCCTTTTTTTCATGAAATACAATAGTTCTTGATATTCGAACAAAATCGTATAATAAACAATTCAAATAAGCACATGAACATTTTTTGTGTTAAACAACATTGAATAAACCTAATAGTTGAGTAAATTCTACTTTTTCTATTTGATATGTTACAAAATATTTTTCATCATTACTTATTTTTAAATATAATAAATTTATGAGATCTGCAGTATCACCAATGAAATTCTTGTAATTATCCCATTAAAAAAATTTGTTAGGAAAAAAAACTAGTAATAAACTTCTTGATTGAAATTCAATACTTTATATGCCTATTTTTTTCTTTATTTTTTTTCCAATATATGATTTATTTTGATTACACAAATTTAACTATTCTTCTCATGGTTCATGCATGTTTATTATCTATTGTAAGATGAAATATATATTATTTATCCCGGTAGAAGAATCTTATTATTTGAATCACAGTTAAAAATCCCATAGCAATTCATTACTAGTTAGACGTTTATAAATATTGTATTTTATAAAATTTTAACTAGTTTCTATATTTTCAGAAAAAAACCATAGATAAAATTTTAGTCATAAATTTAAATCAATAAATGTATGTATACTTTACTTTCATTGGCTAAAATTAACATTAAAAAAGATGTTTTTTTATCAGAAGATATATAGGAAGTACTGATCAAACAGGATAGAAAAGATATTTTCTTACACGATATAAAACAACTATTATGATGTTGATTAAAATAGGGATAATAAGGCTTATAGCATCTAATGAACTTAATCTATGCAATAAAGGCGTATAAATTCACGAAAAATACAATAAGTTATATATTTTATTCAAAAAATATATGTAATGACCCGTTCATTGTGTGGTTAAAAAATTACATATACAATATGTAACTGAGTTAAGAATCCCCGATATAGTAGAAAAACACATGCGAGCTCTCATAATTATAATAAAACTCGAACTGATATAATTTCGTTGAAGAAAAGGCGCGGTTAACGAATAATATCAGGGGAGGTTGTTAAAAGATTCATTAAAGAGCTGTAAAATAGTTAAAGGGGTGTACACAATGCAGTAGATAGGGTTCAAAAAAAGAAGAAACACAGCACATAAATAAAAGAACATATTTAGTTTCATAACTATCAAGCATACCTCAATATAGCTAGGATTATACCGATTATTTTTATATTATATGATAATTTATCATTTTATAATACTAGAAAAATCAAAATTAATTTTAATTAAAAGAATGCCGTAATTAGGACTAAATTTTAAAGAATAATTTTAGAAATTTTTCTCAAAGTTTAACTTGATTAATGTCCCGTGGGCACATCACATCTATAATATTCATAATGTCTTCTTTCTTACATCTTATTCAATAAGTCAATACTTTTTAGGGCCCATTAACTTGGGATTATATCTCGATGCTAATTCTTATATATGCTTCAGTTTAGTTTGTGAGTTCGAGTTCTTATGGGTACATTTTATTCATTTAGTTGCAACATAACTAGTAATAAATCATAAATTGAATGATAGCGTATTTTGCAAAGAAACAAATAATTTTTCTTAAAATCGGATTTATAATTTATAAACTTTATAAAGCATTAGAATAATTATTTTTTTAGACAAGCCTTAAAGCTAATTTCAAAAAATGCGTGAAGAGTATGGATTTACATATTCCACTATGAGAATGGCTTTTTCGGATTCTAATAGCTCCAGCTTCTTTTTTTTATACGCAGAAAGACCAAAAATTTTACATTTCTTAAAATTATAGTTGCCCAAATACAAAATTACACTAAAAAATTATTACTAAACGATTCAATAAATTAGATGATTTTAATTTATATGTTCCAAGATAAATTATAATATTTATAAGGTACGTTCATGATCTTTTTTTCGTAATGTAATCCATTTTTTTAATTTAACAGACTTAAATACATACAAATATAAATAAAAAGATAAAACAAATATTTTCATTTTATTACATCTAGAATTATTCATTATATTTATGTACAACTTTTCCATCTTTTAAAATTTAGGTTTCTTGCTCACATTTCAATGGTAAATTGATATGGATGTTCATTTTATACAAGATCTGATAATTAGATTTAAAAACCACAGTTTTTATCTAGATATAGACCAAAAAATATTCAAATTTTCAATTTAAATGAAAAAAAAACACAAAAAAAGATAATAATTGCTTATTTACAAAGTAAAACTTGCGAAAAAGATATATCTACGATTTATTTTATAAAAGTACTTTATACACGTGAAGAAGATAAATCTTACCTTATATTATACCACTGTGACCCACACTCGAATTATTTATTATAGATTATTATACAAGTTTTTTATCTAGATTGAAAAGGTTGAAATACTGTCACTTATTTAAAAGTAATATTTTATTGTATATTACTTATTTGTCTAACTGAAGAATGATCGACCAATAAAAAGCTTCTTTATACAATGTTGATACCAAAAAAAAATAACAGAAAATTTTACTTACTGATGACTGTATAATAAAGAAAGAGTAGTATTCAACTATTGAGTGTATGAACACGTAAGTATTGTCTTAAAAAACCTAAAAATAAATTCCGTTACATATGATATTCTATACAAGCATCGTTAAACCTCCGATACCTCCAATTGATATAATGCTTACAAAAACATCAAATTTGAATCCCTTTTAAACTTCAAATCATCGTTAATGAATTTATGTCTAAAAATATTCTTTTTAAATCAAGAATATCTACACTTTAAATTTAAATAAAATATTTATGCTAATAGAATATATCATCATTTGAGCTGAACTTGTTTATTTTATTTGGATATGGTAATTAGATCAAATTAGATGTACAATTTGATTGAATTTTAAATGGTAATATTATATTTATATATAGTTTATTTTAACATTGTAAACTTATAACTTTATTATCCCAACACCAGGCTTATCATGCCTACCAGTATTTACAGTAGCCACAAAAAACACGTAACATTTAACTAAATAGTTCTGGATTAACTACAGGAGAAACAAATACTTTTCCATTATAAACAATAATACGATTACCAACAATATAACGTGCATAAATTTTAACAATTCTTGGGTTTATATTATTTATTCACACATGTTTGTTTACTCAATAGGCATTTCTTGATTAATGTAACTCCTATTGGTGAAAGACCACGCTTAATATGTCGTCTTCATATTGATAGAAGAAGATCTGAAAATTATATTATTGTATCTCTTCAAGATCAATTCATCGGTATCTGTATTTTCTAAATACCAGGCGTTGTTTATCCAAATTATTGACATTTTGGTTTGGGCTATGAAAAATAAAAAGTCTAGATTTGAATATCAAAATAAATTAACAAATATTTTAGTGATTAAACGACCATATATTACAGGTTACGCGTTTCATTTCCATATAAAACGTATGCTTAAATATTAAGCACGGATAACCCGTTTAAGTTTTGGTTATTATCTGAAGTATTATTAATAAGTGTTGAGATGTAATTTATATTTTGAACACTTTGGATTTTAATTTAATCACAAGAAATCAATACAAAATTATATAATGCACAACGAATAATCAGAGCATTAAATATAATCGTAGAAAACATGGGCGATATTAAATATTAATCTTCGAAAAAAAGTAATGAAAACATTCATGGAAATAACCTTAAATTCATATAATTTAAAGATAGAAAGATGTATTAGAACATAATCATGTAAATATAAATACAGTTTTACAAAATTCGTAGTAAAAAACCCAAAAGAAACCATCTTCATGCCTATACGATGCATTATATACAAAATCTATCTAATAAAACCACAGGAAATATAGTTAAAATCAAATATAAAATATAAATAAAGTGGTTAAAAAATTTTATGCTAAGTTTTTAATTTATTGGATATATATATATTCTTCGACCCATTAAAAGTCAAGTATTCGCCTAATAGAAATTACATGAATTTGATCTCATAATCTATCGCAATTTACATATTAAATAGCAGAAGATCAAAAATTGTTGTGTTTAAAATATATGCTACTTAAAATCAATAAAATCCATTACAATGTTCTACTTAAAGTAAAATTGGTTCGCAAATACTATAATTATTAGAATCCAAATGCTTTAAAATCACATAAAAAAATATTACTGCCATCAGAAGATATAACTGTTTATGACAGAAAGTGATAACATCAAAAAAAGATTAAAACTGTATTTAACTTGCAAGAAGCTATCTATCTACATGTAATTTTCGACATATTTATAATCCAGAAAAGATAAAACATTAGATTAGACACCAAGACGTAACATAATACAGAATCTATAATAAAGAAGTATTTTAAGTTGATAGCCGATATAAATTCAAAACATAAATTTGCAAAATATATTTATCGATTTTATGCTAGGTTATATTTATCAGGGGCTAAACATTTTAAAAACGTTTATAACATTAAAAGAGGCCTATACTGTGCTTACTATTCATTCAAAACCATAAAATATTTTTATGCATCTTGATTTACATAAAATTATTCTTCAAGTGTTGTAATTTATTCCACTTTTAACATTCATTTTGTTTCTACAGGTTCTACCTAATCATATAAATTTTTACTTGCGCTTTACTTTCATTATAAATCTGAGGCGTATATTAAATTTGTATTTGTGTATCTACGAAATTTTTCTCGTAGATTTGAAAAATCAACTATAGAGTAGAAAAAAAGCAATTTCAATAGCCTATGTTAAAATTTGAAAAACAATATCTTATATTTTTACATATATATTTTATAGATATTTATCTTTATCGATTTAAACAAATAGAAAAACAATCACCGTAAAACGAATCACAAAGTATTCACCGAAATCAAGATTCACAATAAAAATAATTCGAAATATTTATACACGAAGCCATATAATGGACAAAACACTATAAAATGTGATTTTTTTGTCGTGATTTGCTATAGGTCGTATATTAAGAATCTAAGAAGTAATAAAAAGTACACAGTGAGAATAAAATCAAATAAAGGACTTGAATCGATAAGTCATGAAAATAGATACATTAGAGTGATCTCAACGATGATGTATATTGGGAAGTATTAAGCTATTTCTGTGATTATATATAAATCAATAGTTTTGCTTAACAAAATATCGTTGACATATGAATAAAAATTAGCTATGCATGCCATATTTAATAATAGATTTAGCAGAAAATGTGAATATTTAATGCTCATAAATTAAGCCATATCAAATAATGATATATATACGAATGTTTTTTTAAGCCAATATTAACATTGTTTCAATGTTTTTAAATATATGAATTATATCATAAAAATCATCTGGCTATAATAAAGATAATTTATTTTTTCAAAGCATAAAAAGTTAAGTTTATAAATATCTAGAGAAAATTTTAATGCGTTTTTGCGTCTTAAGGCCCCCAGGAGGGCTAAAAGTTGAAAACTTACAATCAGGGAAGCCTTTCTTAATCTAGTACCAAGATGTGTCACGCCTATCAATCATTTCAGCTTTGATAACAGAGCTGTAGAAAAGTTTAATTTACAGTAAAAAAAGTATGGTATAAGAACTAACACAAAACAGAAACTTCTAAATCTATGATATAAACAGTATTTTTTATAACATAGATATTTTTCTTGTTCTTTTACACTTATAATAAAGCGAAAGAAAGAGAATATTATATATATCTATTGTGATATTTGTGCATAAAGTTGACCTTTTAGCCTTTAAAATATTCATTATATAAATTCGTAAAATCACTATTTATAGTGCTATAATCAAGTTTTAAATATTCTTCACATAATGTAAATATTTGATTTACTACCGAAATCGATTTCTAGTTTATACTAAATATTTCAGTAGAATGTAAGTTTTCAATCAAACCACCAAACCAAGTATAATTAAAAACTCCTTTTTTGCACTATGATCCTCTATATTTTCTTAATCTTCTGTAAGATCAGACCGTGAACCTCTTGTGGACTAAGTATGCAATATCTTTTGTGGAATACAACAAACTTATAGGTCAGTTAAAATTAAATATTCATTGGTAAATTAACATTACTCAAATAAGACACATATTTTACATCCATTAGGAGATGGGTGTCCATATATATTATTTTATTGCCATAATTTATATCTTAAGCTTCTGGCAACGACTTTAGAAATCATCATAGAAGTTTTGAATTTTTAAATTAAATATTTAAAATATACGAAATAAAATAAAAGCTTAGAAATTCTTGAAACAAAATTATATTAGCCTATCAAACACCTTATTAATAAAAATAAAGTTGAAATCTTACATTAAATGATTCTTGGTGTATTTATTATTTTAAAATACAAAAAAAAACTTTGAAATACAATTTTTACGTAGCAAAATAAATATATTCTTGCACACGAATAAACCTAAAAAAACATCAAGAATAGTAAAAAAATTATGATAAATAATTCTCTTTATCCTCAAATACCCATTCACATTCTCAAATCTGTGTTAACTTACGTTTCAAAACAATCCTGGGGATTCGGGACTTGCTTATAATTGTATATTTTTAGACAAATAAAATAGTATTTAAACATAAACTAAAAAATAATACTGCTTAAAACATAGTGAACGTGTATATATTCTAATATAGTGATATTAAAAGATTTAAGAATATCAGAAAAAATTTCAATAAGTTTTAAGATGCCTATTAACTTATCATTTTTAAAAACAAATCATTTAATTAATAACAACACTTCGATTGTATATTTTGAAATAATAAAAAAATTTTTAAGATGAAAAAGTGTAAAATAAAAGTGTGCACATTGAAAATCTGCTTTAGAATCAAATTTATTTTTATTGGATTTGATTTCTATCCTTTTAAATATATTTTTTTATTTATATCCCTCAAAATGCTTATTGCTATTACAAATCACCATAGTCGAATTATAGGAATCTGATTTTTATATAATATCACAAAATTTGACTTTTCCATCCTTTTCTACACAAATTACCCGGTAAAAATATGCAGTCTTTTGATTTTTAAACAGAAAGAATTAATCGTATAGTAACGTTTGGATAGATATATATTCATATATGCAATATAGTGACGCAGTTGGTTTAGAAGCGCTTATATCAAAACTTGTGATCTAACTGCAAAGAATCATGGATTCATATAAATTTACTCAAAACGAGAAACAGCCGCGAGAATCCGGTCTATCAAAACTAGAAAGTACACCCTTAAAACGACTGATAGCCGATTATAAATTGAAGATTGTTGTGCAAGACACCGAAAACTAGCAATTATTTAAATGAAAACCACTACTTTCAGCAAAGAACATGGATAAGTGGAGAGTGGTGGTGGTATCGTAATTAACCAGCGACGAAAACTAGATATAGTACCTTTCCCTTACAAAATAAAATCGAGTAGTAAAATACGGAGAATTTATGGCACTGCTAAATGTGAAGAACTACATGTTGGTTAATTAGATAATCAAAAATTTCTAAAAGTCATAAATGAAATCCTAAAATGAAGACATGCACGAGTAAATAATAAATAAAGTGAATTCGTCAGGAATTTCAAAATATAGGATTTTGGAATACTTCTAAGTATTGGATTACGCACTATCAAGAACTATAAAGACATTTGAAACAATAAATATTGAGATAGAAGATGAATTGAAAAAGAAGGTGAATATGAAGTATTAGAATTAAGTATCAGCCAAGTCTATTCCAATGAGCATTCTAAAGTTTTCTCCGGACACCATTAAAAAGCAAAATTAAATCTACCTATAAATTTCAATTTGTTTTATATCATCCATATCTGAAATATTTCGGGATTTTTCTCTGATTCACAAATAAAATTTATATAGCGACATGTCAAAAGATTTCAGTCGGGTGTCTTTGATTATTATCACCTATAAACATATTAATTTGTGCTTCTTAATATCCCCATTTTTTTTATTTTTTCTTTTCATTGACATATAAACAGCTTGAATTCTGGAACGCAAAAAGTTTTTTTTATTATGAATCTATATGTTCATTCTTTCCCAATTTATAGATTAATTAAAAATAAAACGCTTTTTTTGGATTTTAAATATTATTATGATCACATAATTCTAATAAATTATAGGTTTACTAATCTTGAGTACAACATAGATCTTTACTTTTCGTCTATATAAATAATAGACTAGCACGGTTTTTGTTTATACTACTTATAACAATAATTTAATTTAAGAATTTATTATTTTCACAGCATCCATAAATTACCCTAGTAAAATCTGAACAGCTGATAAAATCGTTTCTTCATGTTTTGCCTTAATATAATTAATTCTTTTTGAATCAATTTAAAGTAAAGCGAAGCGATTCTATCCTTTAAAAAGGATATTTATTCATGGTTACCATCAGATATCACATAAATATTTTTTAAAAATAATTATATTTATCGGAAAACCCAATTCTAAAAACATAAAGCGGCACGCTTAAAAGAAAAAAATTCATGATGTAAAAAACAAAATCCAATTCCTCTATTTTTTATATTGATGCAAGTATAAAACCTTTATTTTACATATTATCGGTAATTATAGTGTTATATTATAATTAATGTTTTAAAGAAGAGAATTAACGTAGGTCAAAACATAATATAGAAAATCGTAAAATAGTTTTAGAAACTCAAATAAGCATGATATAACAGAAAAAAAAACCATAAAAGATCTTTAAAAATCAAAATACTACATATATAGCAAAATTATTTACTGTAATCATAGATTGTACTTAAATTTTAATAGCTGTGTAGATAAATACGTATCAAAAAACTGTGCAACACTTTATCCAATGATTTTAAATACATAAAAAAATATTTAGAAACGATTAAGAAACTATGCATCTGAGCATTAAACTTAATTGTTTTTTTCTTCATGTGTGGTATAATTTTTTTGGGTGCATTGTTGAAAATCAAAATTAGTGTATTTGAAAATTTTATTGCTCAATAGAATATATATTCAAGTTTATAGCCATTTCTAAATCATTATAAGAAAGAGCGTAGTTTGAGTCAGTTGATTATATTTCACACTATTTAATATAATTATTAAAATTCCTTATAGTTTTCCATAATGGCATATTTTTATATATGTTAAGAGAATAAATATATTGAGCTTAAGATAGTATATAATGTATTCTGTTTTATGCAACTCTTTTATAATTTTAAATTAGTAATTGCTTATGCTCTAAAAATTTTGAAAATTCTGAAAGATTATGTCAATTGTGAATACTTATTTTATATGATACGATGTGAATCTATTTTAAATTATTATTTTAATTGATGCATATTCGTTTACAAAAAAAAAATTAACAAGATTTTTTTACACATTTAGGAAATTTAAATTGATTTTTTAATATATATTTGATCATATGCAGTTTCTCTTTTTAAATGCATATGACTTAATATTATATGTTCTAATATAAAATATTTCTGCTATTTTATTTCGCAAAACACTGCAAACACGCAATTTAATACATAATATAAGTTTTTTGATAATATATTCGCCTCATTATATTTACTAATTTGCTTTTTAAATAAAAATCATTGATCATTAACAGCACCATTAAACAGCATAAAAAATGACATGTCTACAATAAATAAAATATATCTGATGTACATAATTGAATTTTGAATTTTTATTATTTAATCTGTATCATAATTTTCGTTAATTCAAGAATAATTGTGGCAAATCGCTTCATTCAGAATTACCCATAGAATATTAATGACTTAATGGCATAAAATAAAATGTTGATAACAAAGATATTTATAAAAGCATCAATTGTTTTAATACTTTTCTTCGGATCTTGGGCACACTAAAGCTTTCTACTACCGAAAAAATCAAATTTACACTAGGATTGATATAGAAACACCTTTTCGAATGTAATCTATTTTTTCTTTGAATTAAGAAAAGCAATTTTTTAGATACTTCATGTTTTTAAGTGAATCAATTTTATCTCGAAACAGATGCTGGACTACATGTTAATAATCAATATGAATGTTATCCATGATACATAAGAAATTTAAATAAATCCAGGATGGAGAAATATGAATTTAAATAAAAAATTATAGAAAAATGCTTATATTTTTTTAAAAAAAATTTACTACGATTGATTGTGTAAATTCGTTCATATAATTATTGGATCTATCACAAAGAAATATTTACTATAAAACAAAATTTAAATCGCTTAATCGGTCTATAGAGAATGCAATTATGATATAATCTGCGTCAAGTTTTTGATCGTAAAGACATAATTTATTTTTTTCTTAATGTTGGGCGCATTTTCATAATAGAAATAGCAATAGTTTTATTTTTTTTGATTTAAATGTAGAACTGAATTACATAACCATTTTATGCAATCTTAGTGAAAATAAAAGAATTTTTATTAAAAACACAAAACTAGCCTGTTATTTATTTTTATTAACTCAACGAAAATATACCCAAGATTTAAAAGTAATCAAATATATTAGATTCAACTATAAATAAAATATGACTAATAAAATAAAAAAGAGTCACTGGACTTATAATTTTATTTAAAACTACACATATCATCATATTTTACATTTAAAATCTCGCATTAAGCTGTATAATTACAAAAATCTTCAAAACTATGTAGCTAAAATACTAATAAAGTCTTTTTTTATTTGGTTATGCTAAAAAGTTCCGTTTCAAAATTAGCCCCTTAAACAAGCCAAAATGATTATACTAAGTTTGTTCAAAGTTTTTTTATTGCTTGGATTATAAAGTTGTTAAAAAAAATACAAAAATTTATGTAAAAATATGATTTTTATAGATTCTCAAATAAACAAAATACTAAATTTAATGTTTTTTAACATGTAAAATTACCTGTACCTTCATTACTACGACAAAATTAGCTATATGTATCACACCTAAACTAATATGATGATTTAATCTAATATTGTTATCTTATTTTTGTTTATTTATGTATTTTTACAAATATAGAATTTTTGATTTGTGTCAAGTGATGGTTAAAGAAGATTGTTCTAAAATTTAATAGTTATTGCTAAATTTAACGCTACAGAATTTTATCTATCATAGTCATTCACAAATATTTAATACAAAACAATAATAATATTTTTGTTTTTATAGTGATAGAATAAATTTATTGTTCAGATGTAAATTGATCCAAAGTAAGAACACTCATGATTAAGATAATAAATTAAATTTAATATATTACGCAAGTAATAGATTAAAAGTGATTTTTTAATATTGCTATACACAATATTGAATTTAAAATAAAAAAATAAAGAATTAATAAAAGGCAGAGAATGATATCTATTTTGAAATTTTCAATCATACTAATATATCTGATTTTGTGTAACAATTAAAATCTAAGCAATCTTAAGTTTTTTTTCTTGATATTCAATCTTACCATTGCTAGAAAAAAAAGCCAGATTTTTCTTTGTAAATTGCATAAATGTAAATCTTCTGCACAGCCTATGTTTTTTTTTATGAGTAATTGATAAAAAGGTTTTATGTGTATATTCTAGCGAATAAAGACGGTTTAAATATGTTTCTGAAGATAGCGTATTTTTATATTCGCAAATAAAAATGGGCAAGAAAATTATATTTTAGATTTCTATCACATAATATATTTTTTGAAGTATCATTTGTGCAGTCTCATGATACTATAATCCCACGAATCTAGATTTAAGGATTAGATTTCCCAAAGTATACATAGACATCAATTTTTATACAATCCAATAATTCTATTTGTACTTTAAATCATATTAAGGTTCGCACGATAGAAAAGCGAAATTTTGTAGGATATCAAAGATCATTTTAAATAATTTTAAACATAAATAATATTTAAAAAATATAAAATCAAAGAAAATTTCATATTTATGATGTACAATCATTTTAAAACATAAGTAAAAGAAGCTTATTGAATTATGGAAGTATAATTCTTGTCGCAGAATGTTCAATTTATAAATTCATAAAGTAGATTATGCGCCTGGTATGAGAGGATCCCTTTTATGCAAAATAAATAAAAGTAATTGTATCTATATGTAATTAATATGTGAGTGAGATATAAAATTGTAAATTTAATTAATTTATTATATTATAATCACAATTGACATGGCAAAGGCACATAAGCATACATTAATAATAATATAAAATGGATTTTTTCGTGGTCTAAAAAAAATTCTTGTAATATTCAAAAATTGTATTTTTCACTTTTAATATTTGATTTTTAAAAAATATATCACTCTTAAAAGTCATTTTTGAGTTTTAAATATATCGATTGGTATATTGAAGTATTATCAATATTAAAATAATATAAAAAGTTGCAATTCTAGGAAAAACTATAATAAATAATTTTATAAATTTTTATATATCGTTATAGCGTAAATTTTATTCTATATGCGTGAGTTTGACTCAATAGTAATATTTTATATACTTTGTGTGATTATAGCTATATAAATAGCAAGAAGTAATCTCATATTATATATTAGAGATAAAATTTTTCCAAAAAAAATCTTTAAAAGCAAAACAATTTCATCTAAATCACTGCTTTTTTTATTTTCATCTAGGCTATATCTTCACTGTTTATAACATTATTTTGATCAAAAAATGCAAAAAAAACCTGAAATTCTTTATATTCATTTAAAACCCTTTGTTTAGAATGGTTTGTTCTAGTAAAGCTAAATTCAAGATAGAATAATTATTAAATGATTTTTATTTGCATATAAAGTAACCCATTTACATTTAAAAATATACATTTATATATATAATTGGTGATTTGTGTTTTATGTGTTGTTTTTTACACTTTAAATCTAACTTTAAAACTGTTTCCAGATGTTTATTAACCTTAATTGTCTGTTTAGACGATGGTCTGTATGAAATTTGTATTTTAATCATGATTGCCAAATCCAGATTTTATAAACCGAATTATACTTTATAAAAACTGTATAAATACATGTAGAGAATCATTACATTTTTTTTATCTTATAAAATATTTAAAATGTGTTTTATATTATTTTTTGGGAATTACATAATTATTATTAAATCAACGATAAAGATAATAATCCTTTATTTTTACTGTTATTGAATATAATGTTTTAAAAACATTAGCTTAAAAAATACAATATAATATAGACATGAATTCCATATATCAAAACTAATCAAAAGATTTTTATTCCTTCTATCAATTTATGATTCATATTTGTTGGTGATAAAATTATTCCATAAGAATTAGATGTGCTTTTTGTGTTTTAAAAATATTTATTGTATTTTACATGTGTTTATGCGCACTTGAATTTATTATAACAGATTATAAAACATAGTCATAATCACTCTGAATGTATCAGATTGCGTTATTTTATTATCTTCAAAATAGTTTTAAAATAATAGTCAAAGATTAAGAGACTAAAATTAAGATGGTCATAACTTTTTGTACAATATTTCCGAAAATAAATGATTTAGACGTAATATTCAAATAAAAGTAATTCCTAAGGTGCAAAGAATACAAGATTCAAAAACCCGGAATTTGCAAAATAATTACATTATATTTTTCTATGTTTTTGTTAAATTTAAATTTTTGCTTAGTATTGTGAACCCATAGTAGATTTAAATAAAAAAATATACAGATTTAGCTATAATAAACAATTCCGTTAGAATTTTAATAGACCGGAAATGTAATGAGAATCTAAAAATAATTTTTTCATGCCGATTTTATTTTATAAAAGTATTTTTCCACTTACTCTGTAATCTAGCCAGAATTATTTTATTTGCAACATAAATAAAATAATATATGAATAATTAAAATATAAATTTATACGATATTTTTTTCATACAAAAGTGCCAAAATAAATTTCTATTTTATGTTTTAGTTTGGTATATATATAATTTGTCACATATAAAATGTATAAAACATTTTAAAAGTTGTATTTTTGCACATGACAAAAAGTTCGCGACATTCCAATCAAAATACATGAGTTACACTAACATTTAAATATAAATGTGACGCAAAAAGATTAAAAGTTTTATAATACACAGATATATTGATTTTATTCTTAAAACCTTAAAAATAAAAATTTAACAAATTTTATACTCATATGGTAGTATTGTCTACAAATCTCTAAATATGTTTCTAAGAGATTTATCACGTAAAATATTAATAGAAAATCATTACAATTCAATGCGGTTTTTAGGCCGACAATACAGATAAAATATATGATTTCGAAATATCTTAGTGCTTAAAAAAAATTTCTCACCCAGAAACATCCTGAAAAAACATGAAATAAACCTTCAAATTCGAAAGCTACTTCTTATAATGATAGAATGGCATTGGCGTCACTAAAGAACATGTAAAATTTTATTTGAAATTTGTGCGCTTTGTAGATAAAATGGCTATAATAATTTTCAGTGGGTAAAATATATTAACTAAAAAAGATTGAACCACTGTGAAATATATAAAATCTAAGCAGATAAAGGTTCTAGAATTTTTATTGTCAGTAAATGTAACATTTTTTCTTGGAAGTCAGTTTTGACGGAATTTTTAGATATTTGTGCTAAAAAAACCAAAAACTTTTTTATATAAACGCTTTTTGTGTTTTGAATCGCATATAGACACAAATTTATGAATAATTTTGAATAATTTTTTTTTATTTACTCACATAATTTTTTTTTGAAATATAATTTAACTGGTTTCTAAGTGTATTAGAAGGCTTTAACATAGTAATTGTTTTATAATTTTATATATTTTTTTACCACAATAAAATGATTTCGGATGCTTATCTTGCGAAAAAAAAACATGATTGAAGGCAAACCAGAGCATATAAATCTTTTCAAAAGAAATTTTATATTTACAAAATGTGAAAATATAAAATAAAAAACATACAGTGGTAATTGAGCTATGATTTTTATTCCATATCAAATTCTTATGAGATAGAAAGTCAACTATATATATCTATACAAAAAAAATGATCTGTATAAAGATGAATACTAAATTATTGATATATCAGCGTTGAATATTTAGTAAAAAAATATGAATATAAAGTATCTTATGTTTCTTTTTATATTGAGGTATGCGATGAAAAAAATTCAAATATAATAAACAACTTAAGGTACATCTCACATATTAATAAAAAAATATAAATTTAAAGCCTCAAAAGATTTCTAAAAGGTCTAATATTTATAGTTACTATTTATTTTCCTTAAATTTAGGAAATTTCGTGTTTATTTCGAAATAAAAAAAACTTATGACTGTCTGATGATTATTAAAAAAATAAGAAATTCTAGAAGTAAAAATGAATTTTAAAATGAAAATAAAATATATCACAGTAAGTATTCATTTTTTATTATATATTTAAACCATAGGATTGATTTACAAAAAAATAAAGCATTCTGATGAAAACCGAGCATTAATGAATTTCGCATTTGATCAATATAGAAAAAGCTATGAATGTATTAATTTATTGAATAATTTTATTTTTATTGTCATAAATAAGTTAATATATTGGGCTGGAAATAATAATGAGGCATAGAAACCTTTTTTTTTATATTATTAAAAAGTTGAATGCTTTCTGGTTATACAAATTTCTCGATTTATAGTTTTTAAAGTCTAAAATTCTACTTAATAAATAATATTTAACAAGAAAATTTTGATTTGAAACTATCATGATTGCATTGATATATATACCAGAAAACATTTTTAAAATTTGTTTTTTTTATTGAATAATTATCCATTAGGCTTAAGCAGAGCCTATAAAAAACTTGGCACTTACTAAATTATATTTATTGTCGAAGAGAGTCTTTTGAAGTAACGATTAATTGTTTTATAAAAAAGCAATAGATGAGAATACAAGTAAAAGTTCCAAAATGCACAAGAAATGGTGTAATTCTTAGAATGGAACACCCAAATACATTCAGATAATTAATCATATTATATTTGTTTTGGTTGATCTGCAAAATTGAAACTAGTTAGATTCTGGATTATAAAAGCAACAAAAGAAACAATTTAAAAAATTTAACAAATAATAAATGCATAATTTATTATAATGCAATTACCAATGAGATAAAATTTAAAATTTCTTTATATTGGATTGCAAATAATCAAGAGCTTTAAGCTAATCTAATATTCCATCTCTTTTTTGATCTGCAAAACTTAAATTAAAATTTATTAAATTTAGTTATGATTCTACTTTATGATAAAAATTTTATTAATATTTGAATTTCATGTTTAAGCAAAAATAATGTTCTATTAGCCAAAATAATAAAATTTGTATTTTTAAAATTATATCAATTAGATAGATTGTATTTATTGGTTTATTTTCCCTTTAGTTATACAAAAGCGTCCAATGTAATCCTAAGATTTGATTTTTACAGTACGAGTTCTACAACTATAATAGATACATTTATTTGTGTTCTTTTCAATCTATATGTTCAGTCAAGATATTTTCATTGAATTTTTTTCTCGATCCTAACGTTTGTAGTTTGGCATTAGCTACAGTTTGGATTTTTTGCATTGATACTTTATATTTGTATTGATTATGCTTTAAACATTCAAAATACCACAATGTAATCTTCTTGTCTTACTATGTTCCCTTACTTGTTGTTATCTTATTAATTCATGCTATAATCAAACTTTCATACAGATATAAGCCTTTAATTCGTATATAAAATATATAAAACAAAAACTATTATCTATTATGCGCAACCTGCACACGTAAATTTGAAAAATCTCATGTATATTGTTTACCCTTATCATAAACAATATTTTTTCTATAAACACATTTTCATTTTTTTCTAATTCATAGGCATAGTGGGAATTAAAAAAAAAATTACAAGTTGGGAATTAAACAATTATTTAAAATTTCAGATCCTATTGCAATTTTATTTTGTTTATATGGATATCTTAATGAAATTGTTTTCAATAAAAACAATTATTTAGTTGATAAACGTTGACATGTTTCACATATCTTAAAAAACTTACACATAAGCACAATAAAGCTTTATAACGTATTTATTTTTCTTTTAAATTGAATATTATCTTGGTGTGCATACATTGAAATACCGATCATTATAGCTACGTTCTCTATTTACATTCCTTCTTGGCCCCATTGGTTGTATATAGTGGCATATATTAAATATCAAAAGTTGGTGATTGGTTTCTAATCTTATATTAATAATTTTTTATGGCATTTCAGTGACGTAGTAAACACAATCCTATTTTATAATTTAAGGCTAAATCTATTATTTGAAAATGTCAGTACATGTTCTGTTAATTACATCTTGGAATTTCTCTTCACCCCATTGCCATAGATATTTTACATGTTAAATTTAGGATAAGTGGTACGCTTAATTTGCAGCCAAAATATTTTCAACCAGATACCATCGAAAGCCACATAATATCTTTAATACATATTTCAATATTCATTTTTAAACTCTTTCATAATTGATATGATCAAACCAGTCTTCAAGCAACCTTTTGCAATATAAAATTTAAATTCTCTTGATAAAAATGGACAAAGTCTTTTTCTGATGTTTTCATTTTTATTTTTTATATAATAATTGAAATTGAATTTACTCATTTTATCGATTTATTTTATTTAGTTATTTAATGTTTTAAAAAAACGAAAATACATATTCGGATTAAATTTTCCTCGATTAAATTAAAAGTCTGATAAACGCGTGAAAAATAATTGAATAATATGATTCTGATTATGTTTAACCATTAAAAAAACCAAAATACAGCTAATTCAATTATCTGATAGCTTTTTGTTATGTTTAGCGATAAAAACTTGACTATAATAAGATATACTGATTTTTATATCATCAATTTTAATTCATTACATATTTTTTCTGGTTAGAATACATAAAATTTTGAGAGTTAAGGACCTTTGGTTCTGCCTAAGAATTATTTTACAGATAAAGAAAAGCATGATGTTTTATGATGTTGTTTAGTAGTATATGTATTTATTTAGTTAGAATTATAGTTTACATGGAATAACATTTCATTGATCTACATTAAGTTAGATCTAATTTTTTTTATAAATTATAATAAAAAGAATAAAAAAATCTTGAACTAGATATAATAATATCTTTAAAACTTGACTAAACTTATATTTTTTTTTCACTATCATCCATATTTTATGCTTGAATATAGAACATATTTTAAACTAAAGAGTGAATTTTATAGTTTTTCTAGCATTTAATAGTTACATTATAATCTTTGTATCAATTTTCATTTAAAAAAATTTATTCTGCAAAACCTATCCTTATTTCAGCCACAATATATTTTTTTGTGTCATAAAACATAATTTGTATTATATTAATATCATTCGTTTTTGAGGATACATTTTATATTTAGCCATCATTATTTTTTACAATCTAAATTAAAAGCGAATCTTTGTTTTGCTCTGTCTTTTATATGTTAATTCCCTTGAATATTATATATTTACACAATTAAGATATTAATTTGTGTAAAAATTCGTTTTTTATATATTATTAGTCTTAACCATTGTTCGAGTTTTGAATTATTATAGATATAAAATCAAGATTCTTTCGCATTTTTAATGGTCTTTGATATCGTAAAACAATTGATTTTACAATTATTTGTTAAAAATAATAAAAATTTGTGATAATTACAAAAATATGACAGTATTAATATCGATGTTGATATTTTTCTTGTCAGATTTTCTGTTCTTTTACTATAAATTCTTATAGATATCAATAACAATTATAGTTATAAGTGAGCAGATTCGCTGCACAGAAACACTTGCCTTATATAATAATGCTTTGTAACCAAAAAAAAAGTTTCAAAGGACCGTTTTCATAATAAAGTTTTGTTTTAAGCAGGATCGCTTTAAGATTTAATAGCCAATCACTGTTTTTTTAGTCTATATGTAGTATCGTAAGATATTCCTTTAAAAAATCATTTCATATACTCATGATTATGATCTATGGATAAATAAATCGTTCAAAACATTATATCAACATTTAATGATATTAGTTTGTATAAAAGCAAATCTTTGTACATAGCATATATTGATATGCGACTAAATACTGAATAGGAAGAAAATAAATTGAGAAAGTTTCGCACATTATGCAGGTAATTTTGAACTATAAATCTTATTATATCATACTAAGATTTTGTATATATATATTTTACTACATTTCTACAAAATAATATTAGTCAATCTTTGAATTTATAATTACATAAATTTTAGATAGATTCGGATACCAGATAATGCATTGCTATATGAATTATATACAAAAATGGTTTTTAATATAGAGTAAGTCATTTTAGGACACGATTAAATAAAATATAAGATTTTAATCACAACTAAGTTTTAAATTTTATCTACATATTCAAAAAATAAGGGTTCTTAAAACGAGAATAAACATTTACAAACGCAAAATCCTAATTCTGAAAGTAGCATTTTTTTATAGTTTTCTTGTGAATTATTGAATGAAGAATTTATTTATTTTAATTTTCAATAACAAATTTTTAGTTATTATCGATTTTATAACAAAAAAAATAGCCATATATCATATATTTTTTTTGTATCATATGAAAATTTTCTGATTTTTAAAGTTAGTATATTTGTGTTGCATTACTGTAATATAATATTCTATATTATGTTTAGATTGCAAAAACTAGAAATGCAGAATACGATAAATTGCAGGTAATGAAAAATAAAAAGCTTAAAATAATACTTGTTTATTGTATTTTTTGTATATTTTTTATTATCAAAATTAAATTTGTTAAAGGTGAGTCAATAAAAATTTAGATTTTTTTGTTATATTGTACTTTAAAATGGGTAAGAATTATGTTGTTCATAATATTAATTAAACACATAATATTTACTTTTACACCAATACATCAAAAAATATTTATAAACTATTTATATATGTTATTTTAAATATTCTTAATTTTTTTAACAGTTTTACTTGTTGTATTAAATGTATTATTTTCTTTTCTTCTATAAAAAGTTTATGCACTTGATGAAGAAAAATTTTTCTTGATTTATTCATTCTGATTATACAAAAGTATATTATTTGGCTCATAAAAGATTTACAAATAGTATAAATTTAAAAAACTAGAAATTCATCTATTAAAGAGGCTTTGTAAAATATTAAATATTTTCCTGGACTAAATTCTTCTTTAAAAAGGTTGATTTTTAAGACAAATCTGCAATTTAAAATGTAAATTACAGACTTTATGTTCTTAAATTACATAAATCTACACACAAAAAGAATAAAAAGGCTTAAAAAGATGCAAATAAGCGTTGCTCAATAAAAAGATATTTTAAAATATTTTTTAATAAAGAAATAGATAGATATATATATCCATGAAATATGTTTTTTTGTGAACAAGCATACCATTAACTAAAAAAATAGATTAGTTAGATTAATCAGTATGGACAAAATTTTTGTATGATAAATTTTTGATTTCGGAAACTATTTGTTTCTTTAATTTCTTATTATTTTTTATCTAATAATAATTTAATCTAAAATAATTTAAATAATCATTAAATCAAAAAAATACAAGATAAAAAGAGTAATAAGTATATCAATTTAAAAACATGATGTATTTAATAAATTTTTTTTTTATAGTTTAAAGGAAAATATTATTCTTAAAAGTTTTTCTATGTTTCGACAATTTTTTATGCTTTGCACGATTGGGAAATTTGTATAAATTTATATGTAAGATCAGGTAAAGAATAGATTTACACTTTTTACTTTTTATTTATATATTGATATTTATTGAAGATATGTTTATGTTTTTGATTAAATGTTTATTTTGATTCTAAGAATTCAATGAGCGAAATAGTGTATTGACCATATAAATTCATATTTTATGATAATAATAAAATTAAACATTTTTTAATATCTCAAATTCCATAAATAGAAATAAACAGAACCTATGATTCTCAATATATATTTGATAATATGATTAAAAAATTCACATAACATGCAAACTATACATAAAAATTATATTGAAAATATAAACTTTAAAAAAATTTATAATCGATTGTAAAATATTTTTAATTGTTTTTTTTTTGAATAAAAACTTACAAATTTTATATGATTTATTCCTAAAAAGAAGATAGTCCATGCATGGATCCATAAAAAAATTCATTATAAATAAAAAGTTAAGCAAGATAAATCTATAATCTATACTTCAGAAAAGACTTATAGAAAGTATTTGATATTTATTTTTAAATATAGTCTAATATCCATATTTTTGTGATAATTTTCTATATCTGAGCTATAAATTATAGAATTTATATATTAATAAATGCATGAACTTCATTATAGGTAAATATTGTGTTTTTATTTATTTATGAAGATGTATTAGGTTTATGTATATAAACCTTAATCATGTTTTATGTTATTTTTCAAATAAAATATGGGTTCATCAAATTCAAAATCTTCTTGTATAAATCTAAGACATGGCGATTATAGTTTATCTAAATTATTTGTGTATATTGTCTAATATAGTCAATTTTCTATTTATAAAGCATCAATTTTATTTTTACATTTTATAAAAAGATTTTTTTGACCTTTTATTTATATACATGTGTGATTTACTCAACAAATTAACTTATAAAACCTTATAATGAATCATTGATCTACAAATATGAGTAAAATATATTTTATAAATTAAATCTCATATACATATACAAAATTTATATGGCTTAAATGTCTTTTATATTGCTGTTTTCATATTTAATTTGTTGCATTAATCTTATTTATATAATCCTATGGGACATAAATGGTAAAAAAAAATTAAAAATTTGTTTAGTTTAATTTTTATATTCACGACGTTCAATCTACAATCTCTATATATTGTAAGAATGTATTGGCATGCTTTGATTATATTACTAATAATTAAAAATCTAAAATATTATGTATTTATGCATTTTAGTTTTATATAACTTCAAAAATACAATTTTATTAGTTGAAATAGCTTTTTAATATAAGAAAAATATGCAACAGGCTATAATCTTTTTTTATTACAGCTTCTCTAAAAAAATACATCCCTTATTTTATACTATTTAAAATAAAATCAACTTGCTTTACGCATCTTCTTATATTAATTATTATAGTTTGAAAATAGCTACATAATTTAAAAAGATCACTCTTTTTTAAATTACATATTCAAGATTGGAATTATATATTTCTATACTATATCTTTTATTCACAATGCCATATATTATACTATTCACTATAATCGCTATAATTGCCTAACTTTCTATGCATATTAACAAATAAAATATGCTTAATGGCATTAAATTACTCGGTTTAAAGATTTTACTCCGTTTTATCTAGAGAAAGACCCTTCACACTCAAATTAGAACTCGCATCTTTATTCATATTGAATTTATACGTAAAATTACAAAGTTTTATATTGTATTTACATGTAATTTTGTAATTTCATATGCGTAAATACATTCAATAAAAATCGGACTATTAGGATTCTTGTTCTTATTACACTTATCTTAGCCAATATACCAATGACAAAAAAACAAATAACAGATTTCCAAATAAATACTATGTAAATCATTGACAAAAAGGAACATTGAACCTGATTATAATATGAATTGAAGCTTCATATTATCTAAGTTATGCACAGTATATAAAAAATAAATATAAATTGACTTTTTACACCAAACAACAGAAAAACCGGATTTCTGGCGCATTTTGTCATATATAGTATTAAATTATAGAAACCATGCTGGCCGTTTATCTTCATCAAGATCTTTGTTTCTTTAAATTAACTGATAATATAAAAATGTTCATGTTTTTTTTATTTACCGCTACTTCATGAACATAGAACCAAAGATCCATCCATGGCAAGCGATGAATGCGTTATAAAATATTTATAATGTGACTAATGTATTTAAAGAAGAAAAAATACCGATTTCACAGAATAATGCGCAAATTATCAGCATTTAGATATATAAATTACTATAATGGATAAAAGGGAACACTATTAATAAATTACACCAAAAATACAAAATACATAGATAAAACCATAAAACATTTTTTTTTTGCATATACATCTATAAATAGTTCATAAATATTTATATTTAGTATAATTTAACGCTAAATTTTTGTTTTGCATATTTAATACAAAATTAAAGCATAAAAAATTATATTTTTTAAACCTTAAAAAAACAATGCTTTTTAATGAAATTTATTTACAAAATGTCTCTTTAGAAGATGGATTTTTATAAATTTAGGATTGAAAATAATAAAAAGATGTTTTTGAGATAAAATATTCAATCGTTTTTAAAAAATTACATTTTCTTTTATAAAAAAAATTCAGAAGATTTTAAGTGACATTTGAGAAATAAAAAAAATCATTTTTAATTTATACAATAGTTGCATATGTAAGATATTTAAAATACTCATCATATTTTACAAGATCAATAGCACAAAAAATCGCATCTGGTGATGAGAAAGAATTAAATTCGATCGGACCTAAATTAAATCAGATCCGTGTTGGTTGTTTTGATTTTTATAAGAGAAAAATAAAAGGAAAGAATCTAATTGATTCATTGAAGAAAGATTAGAAATATGAATATTATTTCATGTTCTCTAAAATTGATGGTTCTGCAATAAAATCGGGAAGGTCTTTTTTTTGTGAAAGATTATAAGGTTTTCTTGCCTTTAAGTTGTTGACATTAGAGTCAGATCCATAAAGTTATAATATGCACGTTTGAAGTTCTTACGAAAATTTCATCTGAAAGTTCATTGTTTAATTTCGAAACCTTTTTTGGCTCAAAATAAATAAATATATAAGGTATTTTATAAAAGAATACCATTATATAATTGCATATCGTTGTTTAACTGGTAATGGTCAGATATTTTATTACATAGAAATGTTAAATGAAAAAAAATGCTTACACGCGAACTTTTGTACATAAAAAAAATAGTATTTCAAAACAATTAAACCAGAATATTATGATGCCTATAGGTTTTTATTGTGGTTTTATAAATAGATAATTTAAATTTTGAACTAAAAGCTATAGATAGAAGATATATAATTACAAAAAAAATTGAAATCTTATTAGATCATCGGTTGGTTTTCTAATATCTATCCAAGTATTATCAATGACTTAAGTTCAAATCTGAAATTAAAATATGAATAAATAAAAACGTTACATATACACAGATAGTAATCATAGAAGATCGAATAATATTCCCATTATATATCAATCTAGAATAATAACAAAATCTATGTATTTTTATCTTAAAAAATAAATATGATGTAAATAAAAAAAGGAATAAATATTTTAAATAAAAAAATAATAATCAATTATAGATTGTTTAATTTATTAAAAATTTGATTGGTATATTATTTATTTTTTTTAGAAATAAATCATGGGTTCGATGTATTTTAAGAGTATTAACAGTCCCCAATATACATTAATATTTGCAATCTAATGCTAAGAAATTGATGTAGACAGTATGCGGCAAAAAGGAAATATTTTCTCAAATAAAAACGCATTAATCATGTTTCAAACTTCGAAATAAAATAATAAAAGAAATTTTTCCAAAAATTATGTAATAAATATCTAGATACTAGATAAAAACAAAATAGTACTAATTTGCATTTTTCTATAATAATATTACTTATTTGTGTGTCAATTAAACATAAAGACTGCATATGTAAATAAAATTTTCTAATTCAAACTCCACCATTAATATCAATTAAGTTTGACATTATTTATATGATAATATTCAATTACATAGTTAAATATGTATCTAATAAAAGCTTCAAAATAGATTTTACATCCTTCTTCGATAATATAGATAAGCGACTTTTTTAAAATGCTACAAACACTGAGATATATTTTATTTGCCTTATTCAACAATAACTGGCTATCCAAGCAATAAAGATTTTTCATCTAGAGAAAAAAATTATATCTGGAAATTTAAACATAAACATCAATATTGAAATATATTTAATTTTTTTTGAACAAATTTCCTTTATATTTGAAATCATTGTAAATAAAATCATTTTATAAATCTTTATATAAACGCCAAGAGATAAATAAAATTAACAAGAATAAAAGAGATACACTTATATTTCTAACTAAAAAATTTATATATAATATATTTAAATAATTTTTTTTCTTTGTGATTTATTCTAATTACCTAAAAGGATACATAATGGATCCGGATCTATTTTAAGTTAATCATAATTTTCTGATTTTATAGACGTGTACTCTTTTTTTGGTTTTAAATATATTTTTCATGTTTAATTGAATACTTAACTGTAAAAAAATCATCTAATCTCTATATTTATGCCCGAATCGTGATAAAATAAACTAACAAATTTATATTGATCGTATTATTAGTCATTGATCGAAATTTTTATCCATATAAGAATAATTTTATATAGTTTGATTTATGATGTGTATTAGCTCAAAGAAAATTTAACTATTAGAATCAAAAATTCCGGCAAAAGAATTTACAAAAATTAACTTTTTATGTTTTTATTATAGAACACAGAAAATAATATTGTGACACATATAAAAAATTCAATGCAAAAATGCACAAAAAATTACAAAATAAATTATAAGGTAAAAAAATTGTATGTGCCAAGCTTCATAAATATAGTATATCGATGTAAATCATTTCGAATAAAATGATGTAAAAATTATCTACGAACTTGGAGTTTTTATTTTAGTTTTTATCTGTTCGTATTAGTATATAAGATGACTGCAATATAGCATATATGCCAAAAATATTAATTATTTTTGCTTTTTTATTATAGATTTATACCTCTAAAAGTGGAAAATAAAATATTAGAATACAAGTTGAATAGACCAGAAATATCATAAAATACTACATATCTTGATCTTTTGAAAAAAAAATTGGATTTATATTGTTGAAGCGTTTAATTCCAGTAAAAATTTTTATATATTTGCAGTTTTTATCTGCAGGTAAATTTCCTTCTTTTTATGAATCCCATCTACTGAGACGTAGGGAGCCCATTAAAAATATTGCACAGCTCCTTAATGCATCAAATGATACCTTCCCCTGATCTTTTTTCACAAAATTTGTTTTCTGCTGTCAAAATATACGGATTCAAGTCTCTTGAAAAGTGCGAATTTTTATAGATATGATGGATTTAATCATGATTTATAGCATATAGAAACAAGTTAAATGTAATTTACATTATGTATCGACTATTAAGATAAAGCAGTCAACCAAACGAATCATTATGACCATTTCATTAATGAATACCAAATAAAAATAGGTTTTCTATGCCTTACTGTTATATTATAAGCGCAAAAGATTCATTTTGTTGCCTTTCTTATCATAAATTTTTATATTTTGTTTATACTCTTCTTCACTATAATGTATTTATAATTTAATATGAAGTTTCAATTATTACTATAATAAAATATATTTTTTGTATTTATTGTGTGCTCTATAAATGCTACTTGTTTAATGATATAAATAAGTTTTCAAGTTACGGACTACTTATTATCAATATTTTCGCGTATCAAAAGTTTGCTTAAAAGAACACTTATGTGTTCAAATATACATGGGTTTATAATATAATGAAAATATTGATGGTTTATTATAGTTTTTATATGATTTATTCTTACGTCAATATCTGTTTTAAGATGTGTATCTATCATAGTTTTGTTCGATTATTTTCAATACTACAGACTTCTATAATTTTTAATCATTAGATCCTAAATTTATGTTTGATTTGCACAAAACTACCAGAAATCGAATCCTATGCTTATTTTAAATTAAATAAAAACTGACCATGAATATTTTACCAACGCACTCAAAATAAGGAGGAATAAAGATGACAAATAGGCGAGTGTATAGATGAAACAATAGCTGAATTAAATACGACTACTATTATAAGTGTGATATAAAACCTCAATACGTCGTTTGCTCATATTATCAAACGAGACATGTATTACGTCATGTTTAACAGAAGATAGGAGGGATCAATAGATTCATGTGATGCACATCTAAATCCCAAAAATGTTCCTAAAAAGGCCGTAAATTTACTGACGTTATTTTTGGAGGTAAAAATGTTATTTAGATGTGCAAAACAAGCATTATCCATTTAAATCATTAGCATCAAATTTTGAAGACAATGGTTGATACATAGAGAATAGTCATATATTTTTATAAGAAATAGAAGCAAGAAAAGCTCGAGATATATATAAAAATATGACAAACGTATTTAGTGATCCTAAGAAATCCATAAAAAAATCCAATAACTTATATTAATATTATAAAGTTTATGTATTCAATTAAAGTTTTATATACTTATGTGTTATTGTTAGAGTGTCACAAGTTCTTCAGCCAAGCTACTTTTTTGGTTAGCAAATACAGTAAAAATTAAAAACTAAAAATATTGCAAAATAAAGATAAAAAAGCATGAAGAAAATATATACCAAAATCAAAAACATCATATGCAAAGATTTCAAGAAAATATATTAAGAATGAATATAAAGAAAAACTATAACGCTGACTACCATATCCAAGATAAAAAAAAGTGAATACATGCTAAAAATGCAGAAAGGAGAATATTTGAAAGGTAAATTAAACATTTTATCTTTTGTTTCTTTTTTTTTATCAATTTAATCTATCATTTTAACATCTGAATATTTTACAACTTGACAGATGAAACTCAACTAGAGGTAAGGCAAAAGTAAATATAAAGTCGAAATTTTGCCAGAATTGTCTAATAAAACAAACAACTAGGCAAGATAATAAATCACGGCATAATTGCTCTACAATTAATATGTTTACAAATAGCTGCAACACAAAACAAATTCTTTGGAAATATTTAAACAATTTATAAAGCTTTAAGACACCTTTGAAACGATATATATAAATAATTCTGATAGAAAATAACATAAACTCTTCGTTGATACCCATTTAGCTATATGTATTGACATAAAAATGATGTGTAATTTTACCGGTTATATTCCGGCATATTTTTTCTATTTTAATATCTTTATAAATTTAGTCTAATTCATGTGCGCCAACTACTTGAAAAAAAGTAAAAGCGGTTACTATTATCTAGCAATTTATCGAAGACCTTTTGAGTCTTTTTTAGTCTTTTCACATCATAATAAATAAAGTGTAAAAATCCTACGTATAAAAACATGAAACAACGAGTTTAAACAGAGATCAGCAGATGAAAAATATAAAATTTAGAAAACAACGCATAAAAAGAGCATTATTTGTTTTTTTTGTTGGTGAATAGCATCGCACTTATTGCAAATTTTACTTATATAAGCCATACAAAATGTGAATTGCGTACTATAAGATACAGTAAAATAGGTAAATGATTACAAACTGTAGGATTTCAAAGGTCCAGTGTATTTTACATATGATCTCTGGTAAATATAATGTCAAAATTCAAAGACAATTAGAAAGCATTACACATGAAATAATAGAGTAGTAACCTGAAAATTTATGGTTTATTTCGTAAATAATAATTCGCAACTAATATATAACCGGCTTGTTATTTCTAAGAATAATAACACGAAAAAGCTTATCATAATTTTTAAATCAAAATAGCAGTGATTAAAACGCCACGAATGTCAAAAGAATTACCATCGAGACTATTTTCTATGCATATTTATAATGTTTACATACGAGCACAGCATAAATATGCCATCTCGCGCAATGAATTTAATATTTTTAGTATACATCACATTTTTTTTTGTAGGACTATTTCTTTTTTTTATATGAAAAACAGATTTTTATTCTTTCCTTGTATCATCAGTTCGTGCTCATTCTGTTATTTTGCAATATTATAAAAAAATCAAGGTTTTGACAGAATGATTAAACTTTCGATCGAATGGGCTGATCCATTTTACTAAAAAAAGATAAAATATGTTCTTTAAGCACAAAGATCTTTGTAAAAATACGCTTTTCCAATAGCCAAAAAATTTGGAATGAGAATTAATAATAATAAAGCAGGTAAATTACTCTGATTCCAGCATATTTTTGACTTGACGATGCCAAGTCGCGCTTGTTATAAAAAAAAATTTACGATTTTTTAAGCGTTCTCAATAGTATTCTTTAAATACGTAGTCTTAGCACAAAAATTTTGCAAATGATAAATCCAATGTTATTCAATAGATTAGGATTCTTTTTTTTGACCGATTCATAAATCCTCTTAGTTTGTTTATATTGCACGTGCTCCATCTGTACAATTACTTACTAAATATTATAAGCTTACATGTAATATTCTACGATATTCTGCTAGCTTTTGAATAAATATATTAACTTTTTCTACATGCTAATGTTCCTAATGCCGATAAATATTCATAACAGTGTAAGTCTTGATCAATCAATGCGAATAAAATAAGAACCAGAGTTTAATCGTTTTATCTGTAAGATCATCGACAGTAATGGAAAAAAAATATAAAAATATGTCTACGAAAAACAAAAGCTTCTTATAGATATACTGGCATTTCATTTTGTCTTTTGGTGATGGTTTTTCTTGATAATTTTTGAAACTAGTTTTGTAACTCAATCGGGATCAATGCAATATACCTTTTTAATTATGCATTCCCAGATTAGCTCGACATCGCTATATAGAATTATTAGTCTTATTTATAGACAAGCTAGTCAGATAATTGCTTCTGTAGGCCTTTAAATATATTTAACAAAGTACATAAGTAGCTTGATTTATTTTTGTTTGTCTTCCTTTTTATTAAACAGCTTCTTTTTACAGATTTTCTTACCAACGCAGAGTACTATTGTTCTCTGGCAGAAGCACAATATATTTGCATTTTGCTTCTATAACATAGTTAAATTATACCGATATCAAGTGACCATCTTATATTTTGCAGCAACGAAAAAAAAGCATGTTCCCAAATAACGCTATGATTGTATATTTTTTTTTAATGTCTATGAAAATAACTTAAATAAATTAATGTAAATATAAAAAGCTCATGAGACCACAAAAATTTCCTCTGGGGCCATTTGTACTCAAAAGACCCCTGATTGCCCACACAAGGTTTATTTATGATAAAATTATATATTAGTATGGATCTATTAGTACGAGAACATGAAAACTAGGAATATTGATTTTAAATTATAAGTTCAATATTAATTTCATAATTTTTTTTGCTATGCTTTAATTAAACAGATAAACTGATATTGCAAAAATTGTATTAATATTGTGAAACTAGGTTTTTTATTCAAAGAATAAAATCTCTTAAAAGCATTTATTCGATTGAAAATTTTTTGTGGTTTTAGGTTCGATAAATTTAAAGTTTTTTGCAACACTATGCTTTTTGTAAAAATTAAAGTTTTTGCTTCTCTGTTCCAGTTTTTTATATGCTTAATTGATGTGAATTAAATTTGATTTTAGTGGATTCACATTATAGAAAAAAACAGAAAAAAATTAATATAAAACAACGCCTTAACATAGTCTAAAATGTTTTATGATAAAAAAGCAAAAAATTATTTGCAAAACGACTGAAATCCATTTATATTTATAAAATTTGTATATCTAACTATAAAAAAGCAGAAAACTACACAATTTTCTGTGATTATTGTCCAAAGAAAAAGATATGGTTTTTGTTTACTTTTAGTTATAAACATTACATATATACCTATATATTAAAAGAGCATAAATTATTCAAAGCATATCTGCAAAAAAATTTAGAATGTATACTGGATTTTTTCTTCGAATTGTTAAATGCAAAACAGAATATATTTAGTGCCATACACAAAGTTTAACGTGAGGAAAAGGGTATAAAAAAATATGTTCAGGGTATATGAATTAAAAAAATTTCAAGTTTAAAGTCACATAAACACGTTTATTAGCGATCAATATGGCATATATAAAATTAATTTGTTATATTTTACACTCTCATAAAAGGCAAAAGGTGATAAAGTCTTTAAAACCATCAATTAATTCTTTGAAAAGAAAATAAAATTGAAAAGAAATTGATTTATGGTTAATCCTTATTTTATGGTGTTAATTTAAATAAATTAAGCTATATTTATTCTCTAAAAGCATTTTCCTTATCTTTTACAATTATTATATATATTTTTTAGTTATATTTCGTTTCTATTGTATCTAAGATATTAGAGTGTTTGACGATCATATAAAAATAATTTCGCCAAAAAACAATGTTTTAAAACATTAGAAATATTTCCATCTGTCTTAAGGCATACGTATTTATTTCCTTTTTTCGGTTTTTAAATCTTCAATTTATAGAATCGTAATTTTTAAATTTATTATTTTTAATTGGCAAATATTGAAATCATCATTTAGAGAACCCTTTAAATTTCATTAAAAAATAATTTTATTTACCGTTTAAGGATGGAATATAGTATTATTTAATGTCTATTTTACATATTGAAAATAAATCACATTATGTTCGCGTTTTTTATCTGATTATTTACACTTATTCGGTATGATCTTATTTTTTATAGTCATAAAGCCTTAATATAAAATCATTTTTTCTTTTATATCTGTCGGGTCTCTATAAGTTATTATTATTTACAAGCGTGAAATACGAGAAAGCATTTTTTGCATCATTTATCTAGTTTTTCTTTCAAAAAAATTATTTAATACGGTTTTTAATTTATTATTGTGTGCTCGTTTTCTTATGCAGTTTTATATTTCTTCGTTCTCAAAATATTTGACATAAGCATTAAAGATAAAAATAAAAATCTAATTTACTATGAAGATAGTAAACGCCTGATTTTCACATTAAATATGAATATGCGCATTTATGTCGGTCCGTAGCTCAAATATTTTTAAATTAGTGAGATCAATGTGCAATGTGTGATCTTTAGACGTTAATAATCTGATCAATTTTTATAGAATATGTATTTTCTAAGGTAGCTACTGCTCAAAATTATAATAAAGCTTTGTAAACATGCGCTATCGCAAATGATTTGGTTTGTTTTATTTCTTCTGAATGCACGAATATTTAGTTAAATAACGGTATCGATAAATATATATGCTTCTCTAATATTCATGTAATATATGGTTATGGTTAAGCTTATTACTTATACAGTTTTTTATAACAAATTTTATGCACATAAATATTACAGTATCGAAAGAAATGTATATGTGCGATTTATATGTATAGAATGAGTATATTGTGCTTTAATGAAAAAATGTCGACAATAGATTTAACTGTTATTAGGTGTAGCCAAAATATGTTTTGATGCAAATATCAAAAGAATTTTTCCTTTACATACGTAATTAGTGATTCATTATCGTAAAAACGAGCAATAAACCGCATCAATGCATATTTCCATTATCACATATATTTTTCACAAGATATGCCTTTTTAACTACAATAAAACACCATTTGTTTTAACATTAGATCATTATAAAAAACAAAATCATTCTGGCTCTAAGATTTGTTTTCACGTCGTGACGATTTTCAAAAATCCAACTATTTATAATCAACAAAAAAAATTATTCTAGTTTATACATATTTTGGTATGTATATAACCACTTGACCAGACGATAGATACTAATTTAATAGAAGACAAATATAATTAAAATTTAGGTCAATATTTTGAAAAATCGTCGATTTGATATAGGTGTCTAAAATCAACATTGTATAATTCAGAAAGCCATTAAAAAATATATACCAAATTATGATTCACAAATATAGCTATCATATACGTTATTGAAATAAAAACAATTTAGTTTTTAGAAACATTGATTTGCGAGCACATTTTTTAAACAATGGTTTCAAGTAACCAGTAAATATTTTTTATTTTCTTAATTATCTTTAATTATTTCCATATTTCTTATTATACTGATATGATGGAAATTTGTTTTATTTATCACCATACATATATAATATCTTATATTTATATGTGGTGTGTATTTTCAAGATTAGATGATTTATCCGAAATAAAAGACATATCGCCTTATTAAGAAGCTTTTAATTATGACTTACACCACAAATTTTCATAAACAAGTAAGTTATATTGTGAATTACTAATTTATGATGTGCAATCAGATCAATATACTTATAATTATAACTTTTCAGCAAACAGAAATCATGATAGTATTCAAATGCGATCATTTTTATGGTGTAGCATGTTTATAATTCACTTTCCCATAATTCTGGTATAAACATGACGGTCAGATTTAATTATATAACGTCTAATTCATGGGAGAAGGCAAAATTCAAGATTATAAGTCTGGAATCAAATGATGATATTTTATCCAAATATGTTAACGTATAAAAATTTTTATGGTTTTTTAAATTTTGAACCACTAGTTTGTGCTTTTTTTAGATTCACGTGGATTTCTGTTTACTCACATTTGCGAAAATATTTTTTTGAATATAATAAATGGCATCTTTACAATTATATTTTCTGCATTATGCTTCTTTTAATTTTATTGAATAGATTGAATTAAAAACAATACTTCTGTTTTATTTATGTATAGTTTATGAAGACATCACAATTCGAAACCAGGTATACTGTAATATTGTAAAAACTAGTTGACCGATTTGCTATTTGTAAGTAAATGGTACATTAATTGATTTGAAAACACAAAACCTAGGCGTATAATTACATTTAAAAGATAATCGTATAATATATTATTTTCTATAGTAGTTCCATATATGATCTCATCTTTAACTTAAAATAATTATTGTTGATGT
>NW_028232972.1:37500-45978 GCF_057557595.1 Rhyacophila brunnea | reverse complement strand
TGATCACGTTTATGCCCTATAACGATATGATATTGATATTTTTTTATGGTATTCATCATAATAATAAATGATGTATGAAAAAAAAAATTGGTTAGTTTAGGTTAGGTTAGGTCACGTTAGGTATGATTAGGTTAGGTTAGGTTAGTTTTTGTTTAGGATAGGTTAGGTTAGTTTTTGTTTAGGTTAGGTTTGTTTTTGTTTAGGTTAGTTTTTGCTTAGGTTAGGTTAGTTTTTGTTTAGGTTAGTTTAGGTTAGGTTAGGTTAGTTTAAGTTAGGTTAGGTTAGTTTTTGTTTAGGTTAGGTTAGGTTAGTTTTTGTTTAGGTAAGGTTAGGTAAGGTTAGATTAGGTAAGGTTAGGTTAGGTTTAGTTTAGGTTAGGTTGTGTTAGGTTAGGTAAGGTTATGTTAGGTTATGTTAGGTTAGGTTAGGTGAGGTGAGGTTAGGTCAGGTCAGCGAACGGACGTAGTCGACGAGAGCGCAGCTTTTAGCGAGACATGGGCCCTCCTGGCTAGCTAAATCTGCGTCCCTCCGGCATGTCAAGTAGACGATGCCGGCGGGACGCAGATTTAGCTAGCCAGGAGGGCCCATGGCTCGCTTAAAGCGGCGCTCTCGTCGACTACGTTCGATCGCTAACCTGACCCAACCTCACCTCACCTAACCTAACCTAACATAACCTAACATAACCTTACCTTACCTAACACAACCTAACCTAAACTAAACCTAACCTAACCTAACCTTACCTAATCTAACCTTACCTAACCTAACCTAAACAAAAACTAACCTAACCTAAACTAACCTAATCTAACCTAAACTAACCTAACCTAACCTAACCTAACCTAACCTAACCTAACCTAACCTAACCTAACATAATATTACCTAATTTTTTTTTTCATACATCATATCTTATCATGATGGAAAAAAAAATTAGAAATTTAAAAAAAAAAAATTAACCAAACAAATTACCAAAATATATATTCGCAATTCGCAATTCGAAATTTCAAATGAAAGATTAAACCTAAAGAGAATCGTCAATTTTGCCTTTTGTAGTGATATTTCGGTCACGCGGTCGGTAGTACGGCGCTTTATCAATACTATGCTACATTTTGTTTGGCACTCTTGACGGTTTGCGAACGAAGTACGAGACCGCGGCTTAAAGCGAGACATGCATCGACGACGCACGAGAGCGCGACACGTGGCCCGCCTGGCGAGCTAAATCGTCGTGCATCGTGCACTTCACGTCCGCCTCTCGCCGGTTCGGCGGCGTGCGTATTATGACGATAATATGTTATCGATATATGATATCTATCATAATATTGTATGATGGATGAAAAAAAAATGTTTTTTTTTTTTCAATTTAAATTAGATAGGGTTTAGGTTAGATAAGGTTAGGTGAGGTTTATTTAAATTTTTTTTATTTCTGCTTTTATTGAATTCCTTGGTTTTTCGTACGAGGGTTATTACTTCACTATTACATTGTTCATATTTCATTTACATTATTAACAGTACGGCGCTTTATCAATACTATGCTACATTTTGTTTGGCACTCTTGACGGTTTGCGAACGAAGTACGAGACCGCGGCTTAAAGCGAGACATGCATCGACGACGCACGAGAGCGCGACACGTGGCCCGCCTGGCGAGCTAAATCGTCGTGCATCGTGCACTTCACGTCCGCCTCTCGCCGGTTCGGCGGCGTGCGTATTATGACGATAATATGTTATCGATATATGATATCTATCATAATATTGTATGATGGATGAAAAAAAAATGTTTTTTTTTTTTCAATTTAAATTAGATAGGGTTTAGGTTAGATAAGGTTAGGTGAGGTTTATTTAAATTTTTTTTATTTCTGCTTTTATTGAATTCCTTGGTTTTTCGTACGAGGGTTATTACTTCACTATTACATTGTTCATATTTCATTTACATTATTAACAGTACGGCGCTTTATCAATACTATGCTACATTTTGTTTGGCACTCTTGACGGTTTGCGAACGAAGTACGAGACCGCGGCTTAAAGCGAGACATGCATCGACGACGCACGAGAGCGCGACACGTGGCCCGCCTGGCGAGCTAAATCGTCGTGCATCGTGCACTTCACGTCCGCCTCTCGCCGGTTCGGCGGCGTGCGTATTATGACGATAATATGTTATCGATATATGATATCTATCATAATATTGTATGATGGATGAAAAAAAAATGTTTTTTTTTTTTCAATTTAAATTAGATAGGGTTTAGGTTAGATAAGGTTAGGTGAGGTTTATTTAAATTTTTTTTATTTCTGCTTTTATTGAATTCCTTGGTTTTTCGTACGAGGGTTATTACTTCACTATTACATTGTTCATATTTCATTTACATTATTAACAGTACGGCGCTTTATCAATACTATGCTACATTTTGTTTGGCACTCTTGACGGTTTGCGAACGAAGTACGAGACCGCGGCTTAAAGCGAGACATGCATCGACGACGCACGAGAGCGCGACACGTGGCCCGCCTGGCGAGCTAAATCGTCGTGCATCGTGCACTTCACGTCCGCCTCTCGCCGGTTCGGCGGCGTGCGTATTATGACGATAATATGTTATCGATATATGATATCTATCATAATATTGTATGATGGATGAAAAAAAAATGTTTTTTTTTTTTCAATTTAAATTAGATAGGGTTTAGGTTAGATAAGGTTAGGTGAGGTTTATTTAAATTTTTTTTATTTCTGCTTTTATTGAATTCCTTGGTTTTTCGTACGAGGGTTATTACTTCACTATTACATTGTTCATATTTCATTTACATTATTAACAGTACGGCGCTTTATCAATACTATGCTACATTTTGTTTGGCACTCTTGACGGTTTGCGAACGAAGTACGAGACCGCGGCTTAAAGCGAGACATGCATCGACGACGCACGAGAGCGCGACACGTGGCCCGCCTGGCGAGCTAAATCGTCGTGCATCGTGCACTTCACGTCCGCCTCTCGCCGGTTCGGCGGCGTGCGTATTATGACGATAATATGTTATCGATATATGATATCTATCATAATATTGTATGATGGATGAAAAAAAAATGTTTTTTTTTTTTCAATTTAAATTAGATAGGGTTTAGGTTAGATAAGGTTAGGTGAGGTTTATTTAAATTTTTTTTATTTCTGCTTTTATTGAATTCCTTGGTTTTTCGTACGAGGGTTATTACTTCACTATTACATTGTTCATATTTCATTTACATTATTAACAGTACGGCGCTTTATCAATACTATGCTACATTTTGTTTGGCACTCTTGACGGTTTGCGAACGAAGTACGAGACCGCGGCTTAAAGCGAGACATGCATCGACGACGCACGAGAGCGCGACACGTGGCCCGCCTGGCGAGCTAAATCGTCGTGCATCGTGCACTTCACGTCCGACTCTCGCCGGTTCGGCGGCGTGCGTATTATGACGATAATATGGTTAGGTTAGGTCAGGTTAGGTTTATGTAAGGTTAGGTTGGGTTAAGTTGGCGAACGAACGTCGTCGACGAGAGCGCCGTTTAAAGCGAGACATCCTTCGACGACGAGGTCGCTGCTTCGGCCGTCGACGACGGACGAGAGCGCCGCTTAAAGCGTGACACGGGCCCGCCTGGCCAGCTAAATCTGAGTCCCGCCGGCATCGTGCACTTCACACGTCCCACTCTCGCCGGTTCGTGCGTATTTAAACGACATTATATTATCGTTATGTCAATGGTATATTATACCTATCATAATAATGTATGATGAATGAAAAGAAATGAAAAATTATTTCAACATCAAATTATACCGCTAGAACTAGACAATGAAATTATCTTACGATTACGTTCATGCCTTATGACGATATAATATTGATATTTCATAATAATATAATATGATGGATGTAAAAAAAAAGATTTTTTTTTTTTTATTTTAATTAGCTTAGGTTAGGTTAGGTAAGGTTAGGTAAGGTTTATTTTAATTTTTTTTTTTTTTTTTTTTTTTTTTTAATTCTTCGTTATATATATATAATGTTAATAATATGATGGATGTAAAAAAAAAGATTTTTTTTTTTTTTATTTAAATTAGCTTAGGTTAGGTTAGGTAAGGTTAGGTTAGGTTAGGTTAGTTTTTGTGTTTGGGTTAGGTTAGGTTAGTTTAGGTTAGGTTAGGTCTGCGAACGAACGTCGTCGACGAGAGCGCCGTTTAAAGCGAGACATCGCCGTTTCGGCCGTCGACGACGCACGAGAGGGCCGCTTAGAGCGCGACACGTGGCCCGCCTGGCGAGCTTAATCGTCGTGCATCGTGCACTTCACGTCCGACTCTCGCCGCGTTCGGCGGCGTGCGTATTATGACGATATTATGTTATCGACATGTCAACGGTATATGATATCTATCATAATAATATATGTTGGATGAAAAATTATTTTAACATCAAATTTTACCGCTAGAACTCGCCCTCGCGCTTTACTTACCTATTCCTATGTTGAACGTCGAAATGAAGACAATGAAATATTCTTTCAGGTGAGGCGTATCGGGCGCATTTAAAATGATCAGTGACACGCTCGTTGATCACGTTTATGCCCTATAACGATATGATATTGATATTTTTTTATGGTATTCATCATAATAATAAATGATGTATGAAAAAAAAAATTGGTTAGTTTAGGTTAGGTTAGGTCACGTTAGGTATGATTAGGTTAGGTTAGGTTAGTTTTTGTTTAGGATAGGTTAGGTTAGTTTTTGTTTAGGTTAGGTTTGTTTTTGTTTAGGTTAGTTTTTGCTTAGGTTAGGTTAGTTTTTGTTTAGGTTAGTTTAGGTTAGGTTAGGTTAGTTTAAGTTAGGTTAGGTTAGTTTTTGTTTAGGTTAGGTTAGGTTAGTTTTTGTTTAGGTAAGGTTAGGTAAGGTTAGATTAGGTAAGGTTAGGTTAGGTTTAGTTTAGGTTAGGTTGTGTTAGGTTAGGTAAGGTTATGTTAGGTTATGTTAGGTTAGGTTAGGTGAGGTGAGGTTAGGTCAGGTCAGCGAACGGACGTAGTCGACGAGAGCGCAGCTTTTAGCGAGACATGGGCCCTCCTGGCTAGCTAAATCTGCGTCCCTCCGGCATGTCAAGTAGACGATGCCGGCGGGACGCAGATTTAGCTAGCCAGGAGGGCCCATGGCTCGCTTAAAGCGGCGCTCTCGTCGACTACGTTCTTTCGCTAACCTGACCTAACCTCACCTCACCTAACCTAACCTAACATAACCTAACATAACCTTACCTTACCTAACACAACCTAACCTAAGCTAAACCTAACCTAACCTTACCTAATCTAACCTTACCTAACCTAACCTAAACAAAAACTAACCTAACCTCAACTAACCTAATCTAACCTAAACTAACCTAACCTAACCTAACCTAACCTAACCTAACCTAACATAATATAACCTAATTTTTTTTTTCATACATCATATCTTATCATGATGGAAAAAAAAATTAGAAATTTAAAAAAAAAAATTTAACCAAACAAATTACCAAAATATATATTCGCAATTCGCAATTTGAAATTTCAAATGAAAGATTAAACCTAAAGAGAATCGTCAATTTCGCCTTTTGTAGTGATATTTCGGTCACGCGGTCGGTAGTGCGGCGCTTTATCAATGCTATGCTACATTTTGTTTGGCACTCTTGACGGTTTGCGAACGAAGTACGAGACCGAGACGAGACCGTACGAGACGAAGTACGAGACCGCGTCCGCCTGGCAAGCTATATTTGCGTCGTATCGGCATTTCAGCCCACCCTCGACCGTTCGGTGGCGAGCGTAATATAACGTTCTCATAATGATATTTATTTCAATGGTTTTATATCATTCATAATGATGGATGAAAAAAAAAAAAAAAAAAAAAAAAATTGAAATTAAAAAAAAAAAATTATCCAAATTACCAAAATATATATTCGCAATTCGCAATTCGAAATTTCAAATGAAAGATTAAACCTAAAGAGAATCGTCACCTTCGCCTTTTGTAGTGTTATTTCGGTTACGCGGCCGGTAGTGCGCCGCGTTTACACTATAATGTGTGAGGGAAAATGTACGCAGGAGAGAACTGTACGATAAAATAATGGCGACGGATTATTGCGCTACCCAACATTGCCGTGTCCGTATTCGTTGTTGTTGTCGTCTGGGTCTCTCCCCTCATCCATCGTATAGCAGTGGGTTGTCGTCTTTGACAAGACTTCCTTCACGGCGTTCGCAAACTGCGGCGGCCATTCGGCCGCGTCGGCGGTACATTTGCGAGACGAGACACTCACCCGGCGTGCGATTATATTTCGTCGCCGCGGCCTATGCGATCGCATCACTCTGGAGTTCCGCGCTAGCAGAATCATCCTGTCGAGTGACGGCGGACGGCGTTTCAGCCTCCGTCGCTCCGTTTACCGCGCCGACGGCGTGCGTTTTCGGTGTGCACGTTTTACGATGGGAAATTGAGAAACGCGGAGCACGATCTCGTGCTCTGTGCGTATGTATGCATACAATCCGTTGTATCTCGTGCGTCGGCACGTTAAAAATCGAAAGAGAGAGCCAGCGTCGCCCGCCGGGTGACTCCGGTGCGCGTTCGCGTGTGACGTGTGGATCGCGGGTGTCGGCGCGCCCAGTGCGCGCGCGCCCGCGGCCTCGCAGAGCAGCTCCCTGGTTGATCCTGCCAGTAATCATATGCTTGTCTCAAAGACTAAGCCATGCAAGTCTCAGTATGAGCCTAATTAAGGTGAAACCGCGAATGGCTCAATATATCAGTTTTGGTTCCTTAGATCGTACACAGTTACTTGGATAACTGTGGCAATTCTAGAGCTAATACATGCAAACGTAATTCTGAACGGGAACGTGAGGAATGCTTTTATTAGATCAAAAACCAATCGGCGGTCGGCGCTCGCGTCGTCCGTCGCTCTTCGAGATGACTCTAGATAACTTTGAGCTGATCGCACGGTCTAGCACCGGCGACGCATCTTTCAAATGTCTGCCTTATCAACTGTCGATGGTAGTTTATGCGACTACCATGGTTGTCACGGGTAACGGGGAATCAGGGTTCGATTCCGGAGAGGGAGCCTGAGAAACGGCTACCACATCCACGGAAGGCAGCAGGCGCGCAAATTACCCACTCCCGGCACGGGGAGGTAGTGACGAAAAATAACGATACGGGACTCGTCCGAGGCCTCGTGATCGGAATGATTACACTTTAAATCCTTTAACGAGGATCCATTGGAGGGCAAGTCTGGTGCCAGCAGCCGCGGTAATTCCAGCTCCAATAGCATATACTAAAGTTGTTGCGGTTAAAAAGCTCGTAGTTGAAATTGTGTCCTGCGGTGTCGGTCTACCGACTGCGGTACGACAGGCACGTCTGCGGGGCTTCTCGCCGGTGCGTCCTTCGCCATCCGGCGTCGGTCGGCCGCAAGGTCGGCCGTTCGCCGAGGCGGGCCGTCGCGGCTGTTTACTTTGAACAAATTAGAGTGCTCAAAGCGGGCTAAGTTTTGCCTGAATATTGTACGCATGGAATAATAGAATAGGACCTCGGTTCTGTTTTGTTGGCTTTCTGATACCAGAGGTAATGATTAATAGGGACAACTGGGGGCATTCGTATTGCGACGTTAGAGGTGAAATTCTTGGATCGTCGCAAGACGGACTAAAGCGAAAGCATTTGCCAAAGGTGTTTTCATTAATCAAGAACGAAAGTTAGAGGTTCGAAGGCGATTAGATACCGCTGTAGTTCTAACCATAAATGATGCCAGCCAGCGATCCGCCGAAGTTTCATTATTTTAACCCGGTGGGCAGCTCCCGGGAAACCAAAGCTTTCGGGCTCCGGGGGGAGTATGGTTGCAAAGCTGAAACTTAAAGGAATTGACGGAAGGGCACCACCAGGAGTGGAGCCTGCGGCTTAATTCGACTCAACACGGGAAAACTCACCAGGCCCGGACACTGGAAGGATTGACGGATTAACAGCTCTTTCTCGATTCGGTGGGTGGTGGTGCATGGCCGCTCTTAGTTGGTGGAGCGATTTGTCAGGTTAATTCCGGTAACGAACGTAACTCTAGCCTATTAAATAGACGTACAACCGGTATCACGAGGGTCCGCGCGCGTCCGTGTCCTTTGGCGTTCTGCGTCGGAGGCGCGGGCGCGTCGCGGTCTTCACTACCGGCGTACAATGAAAATCTTCTTAGAGGGACCGGCGGTATATATAGCCGCACGAGATTGAGCAATAGCAGGTCTGTGATGCCCTTAGATGTCCTGGGCCGCACGCGCGCTACACTGAAGGGATCAGCGTGTCCTCCTTGGCTTAACGGCCCGGGTAACCCGATGAAACCCCTTCGTGATAGGGATTGGGGTTTGCAATTCTCCCCCATGAACGAGGAATTCCTAGTAAAAGCGAGTCACCAGCTCGCGTTGATTGCGTCCCTGCCCTTTGTACACACCGCCCGTCGCTACTACCGATGGATGATTTGGTGAGGTCTTCGGACTGGCGCGCGGAAGCTCCTCGTGGGCC
>NW_028232972.1:5000-30000 GCF_057557595.1 Rhyacophila brunnea | reverse complement strand
GATCGCGAAATCGGTTTCAAACACGTACGACAGAGACGCCGTCGTACGTCAGAGCAGGAAAGCTGCCGGAATACCGATTCGGAAACGCCGCGCGCGGAACAGCCGTAGCTATTACAAATCGAATTTTAGTATGGAAATTGATTACGCGGGATCGTGATTGAAATCGGATCGATGGTTGCCCTACGTGTTGCTATACTTTGTGATTGCACATATGTGCAAATGGAAGTTTTCGCAACAGGACCTATGAGCATATGTTAACAATCATTGCGCCTCGTACGTGCGATGCGTGGCGACATCGAGCTATTACAATACAACTTAATTACCTTATTTACTATGTACTATAACGCCCATCCATAAGTCTCCTTTTATTATTCTCATTAGTCCTTGCATGTTGTTACATTATTTTATCTATTACATCACAATTTATATTTCATATTTACACTTACAATTCAGATCATATTTTCCATCCTATTTAATTTAATTATCCCCTTATCTAAACATATTTAATTCAAATTTTTATCCTATACTTTATTACCTATTACCTATACTCATGGTCAGTGACCGACTTATTCATCCGCAGTTCACCCTGAGAAGTCGTGGGACCTGTCAGAGCAAACTGCGGGACTTATACACATGAAATATATCGCATGCTTTTGTTCGGCCTTGCCGGGGTCGTCATCCTTACGCCGGTGGCACATTGACTACCAGGGTCAGACCGAGCGGCTGGGGAGCACTACTCCTTATGGGAGCGCCCCCCACAGGGGCGGAAAAATCAGTGCGTGACAAATCCCCCCAACCAAAGCAAAACCACCGCCAGGATCTGACCTCAACTAGCCACCGGCCCCCCCTCGGCTCCGCCTCACGAAACAAAACATGCTCAAAACAAAAAAAATGAATGATAAAACGTACAAAAGAAAATACCTAAAATAATTCGTAACGCTACGGCATGCACATGACAGTGAGGGGTAATTATGTTTTATATTTATTATTTGCCCAGAGTCGGGTGCAAGAATATGGGAGAAGGAAAACAAAGAGAAATTTTTTTATACAATGCAATTATGGATTAGAGAATAATTCATTCCCGGGCTGCTGGTGACGAAATAGTCTGCCTGTTACCCTCCTGACGAGGAGTGTTGGTCAGGACAAGAGCTTAAGGAAGCATCCTTCCCCCAGTCCTTCGTCAGGGTTGGGCGTACAGGTTTCCCGGTGTGAGCCAGGCAGCCCGTTCTGGGACCTACAGATCATACGCCAGGGAGGTTCCCCCGGTCGTATCCTCGACGTCAGACGTACATATATGGGTTTATTTACAACACAAGCGGAAAAAAAAAGAAAGGACAAGAATTATACATGCGTGTTAGGGTTTAGTAACAAGATAAAGAAAACAAAAGAATTAGTCGCCGTTCCGCTTCCTCCATTTCGACGCGGTGGAACCCAACGTATACCCGTGTGAGCACTCCGCTACCCCGGGCCTCGGTCCCCTTTCTGCGCGCGGTGTCTTTGCTGTCACGTCACGTAAGCGCTTTCAGTTGGAGAGCTTTACTGGGCGAAGGCGTGCACTCCTTCGTCCCATAGCTATTTGCCTTACGTGCGTGACTCTTCTTGCGCGCATCAGGATAGCGGTAGTAAACCACGGCGTTGAGGCACTCCGACGGCCTGAATACCTCCTCGACGTTGGTCTCAGAATATGAAATCGGTAGGTCATTAATTTATTTATAACATGAAAGTTTAATATTAATTGATATCTAGAGGGAACGTTACTTAAATTGAATATATCTGCGTGCCTGTCGCGCAATCTTTCCTACCTTAACATCTAATACAGCTCGGTGTCGCCACCGGCACATACTTACGACTAGTTGACGGATGTTATTCCGTCAACCAGACATATAGGCAGCAATAATTGTTTAGTACATACTCATACTTCGCCGATCAAAGATTTCCCGCGCCTTATTCCAGTACGCGGTCTCCTTGATCGACCAAAATCATCGATCCGATTCTCCCGTCGCGCGTGAGCGTGACGCCGTCATATACGCGAGCGAGAGGGGCTCTGTCTCTGCAGAGTGGCAAATCGGATCGCGAAATCGGTTTCAAACACGTACGACAGAGACGCCGTCGTACGTCAGAGCAGGAAAGCTGCCGGAATACCGATTCGGAAACGCCGCGCGCGGAACAGCCGTAGCTATTACAAATCGAATTTTAGTATGGAAATTGATTACGCGGGATCGTGATTGAAATCGGATCGATGGTTGCCCTACGTGTTGCTATACTTTGTGATTGCACATATGTGCAAATGGAAGTTTTCGCAACAGGACCTATGAGCATATGTTAACAATCATTGCGCCTCGTACGTGCGATGCGTGGCGACATCGAGCTATTACAATACAACTTAATTACCTTATTTACTATGTACTATAACGCCCATCCATAAGTCTCCTTTTATTATTCTCATTAGTCCTTGCATGTTGTTACATTATTTTATCTATTACATCACAATTTATATTTCATATTTACACTTACAATTCAGATCATATTTTCCATCCTATTTAATTTAATTATCCCCTTATCTAAACATATTTAATTCAAATTTTTATCCTATACTTTATTACCTATTACCTATACTCATGGTCAGTGACCGACTTATTCATCCGCAGTTCACCCTGAGAAGTCGTGGGACCTGTCAGAGCAAACTGCGGGACTTATACACATGAAATATATCGCATGCTTTTGTTCGGCCTTGCCGGGGTCGTCATCCTTACGCCGGTGGCACATTGACTACCAGGGTCAGACCGAGCGGCTGGGGAGCACTACTCCTTATGGGAGCGCCCCCCACAGGGGCGGAAAAATCAGTGCGTGACAAATCCCCCCAACCAAAGCAAAACCACCGCCAGGATCTGACCTCAACTAGCCACCGGCCCCCCCTCGGCTCCGCCTCACGAAACAAAACATGCTCAAAACAAAAAAAATGAATGATAAAACGTACAAAAGAAAATACCTAAAATAATTCGTAACGCTACGGCATGCACATGACAGTGAGGGGTAATTATGTTTTATATTTATTATTTGCCCAGAGTCGGGTGCAAGAATATGGGAGAAGGAAAACAAAGAGAAATTTTTTTATACAATGCAATTATGGATTAGAGAATAATTCATTCCCGGGCTGCTGGTGACGAAATAGTCTGCCTGTTACCCTCCTGACGAGGAGTGTTGGTCAGGACAAGAGCTTAAGGAAGCATCCTTCCCCCAGTCCTTCGTCAGGGTTGGGCGTACAGGTTTCCCGGTGTGAGCCAGGCAGCCCGTTCTGGGACCTACAGATCATACGCCAGGGAGGTTCCCCCGGTCGTATCCTCGACGTCAGACGTACATATATGGGTTTATTTACAACACAAGCGGAAAAAAAAAGAAAGGACAAGAATTATACATGCGTGTTAGGGTTTAGTAACAAGACAAAGAAAACAAAAGAATTAGTCGCCGTTCCGCTTCCTCCATTTCGACGCGGTGGAACCCAACGTATACCCGTGTGAGCACTCCGCTACCCCGGGCCTCGGTCCCCTTTCTGCGCGCGGTGTCTTTGCTGTCACGTCACGTAAGCGCTTTCAGTTGGAGAGCTTTACTGGGCGAAGGCGTGCACTCCTTCGTCCCATAGCTATTTGCCTTACGTGCGTGACTCTTCTTGCGCGCATCAGGATAGCGGTAGTAAACCACGGCGTATAGCTCGGGACTCCTACCGTACGTCTGCGGACGCCGGGAGAACGGACCCTTTTTGGCGCCGTTTCCCCGTGCGTCCCGCCAAGCGGAACTCTCGTCTGGGAGGCCTTGACCTGAAAGGGGCGTCGTCTAAGACGTCGTCCAACGCGTCCTTTCGGTTTCCAAGGCTCCTGCCGACACCGGGCACCATGGTGCCGTCGTCAGCTTCTGGGTTTTCTGGGGACGCCGGTCTTGGCGACGAGCGTCCCCTCGTATCGTACCCCATCTCCTCTGGGCGATACTCCCCGGATGGCGCGGGGTCGACTATGCCATCCACGCCATCCCCTCCTTGGGTTTCCCCAATCTCATCGTCCGTTTCGAAGTCGACTCCTCGCACTTCGTCTTCCGCGGTTGGGATATGCGACGGTCCGACCGGTTCGGTACCGTCACCCAAGATCGCGGAAGTGACGTCCGGTGGCGCTGGGGGCGTCACCGAATCGTCTGCCCTCTCGTCAGTTACCTCGGCTCCCGTGGCCACAGGAGGCAGATAACGTCGGAGTTGATCGACGTGGAATTTATAGGGCCTGCCACGTCGATTCACAAAGTATTGTGTTTGACCAACTTTCATTATGACCGTGTGTGGTCCACTCCATTTTGCATCTAGGCCGGCGCATGCGCCTGGCCTCTTCTTCGGGTGCTCCTTCGTATACACCCGGTCACCTGTCTCGAACGTCAGCGGACCGGTGGTCGGCTCGGTACCTCGCCTTCTGAAGTACGCCGCTTGGTTGGCCGATACCGCCGCGTTCATCTCTTCCCTATCTAACCGGACCTCATCGTCGAGTTCTGTCCGCAGTGGGTTGCTGAAGTGTCCCGGTCGGCAGATCGGGAACCCCCATAGCACTTCCGCGGGCGAAAACCCAGTCGCGGCGTTCCTCCGGCATCGGAGATCGTACATAATGTCCGGAACGTGCAGATCCCATTTGTCATGGTCATTGCTCGCTAGACGGACACGGAGACCCTTTTTGATCTCCTGGTTTCGGCGTTCGGTGGGGTTACAGCGCGGCATATAAATCGCCGTTGTCCAATGCTTTATTCCCCATTTTTCCAAAGCCATACGCCACCTGGGATGATCAAATTGAGTCCCGTTATCCGTCAGAATCGCTCGCGGATAACCATAACGTTTCAGGATCTGATTTTCCACATATGGTAAGATCGCCGACACCGTCGCGGATCGCATCACGAAGGCTTCCACCCATCGGGAGAACATGTCAGTCATCACAAGCAAATATTTGTTGCGACGACTGGTCGTTGGGTATGGTCCCATCAAATCTAACGCCAGGATCTCCCATGGCCTCACTGCTTCCATATGCGACGTCTGAGGTGCCGGAGGTTGCGGGGCAGCCCTCTTCCGAGTGGCGCACACCTCGCAACTACGGACGTATCTTTCGACGTCACGCCGTCTCTTCTTCCAGTGATACCACTCCTTTATAGAGCGGTCGGTTTCCGCGGCACCTGGGTGCCCGCTCTGGTCGTGGTATACTCTCATCACGTCTTCCCTTGTGCCGGCTGGTACGACTAGCTGCGGATCCATCCGACTGCTAATCCTTACCAGCATTCCGTCCCTTACGGCTAGTCCGGCGGGTCGTCTTCCCGCATTGTCGGGAGAATTGAAAAGCGCGACTGTCGCCATAGTGCGTGGGTCGGTCTTCTGCTTCTCAATTACTTCCTCCCGGATGTTTACCATGACTAGTAACATCGCCGTAGCTTCCGTTCGTCTCGTCGGTGCCTCAATACGGGCGCATTCCTCTTCCGGACTAAGAGTAGCACCCGCTGGTCCTTGCGGAAATCTTGAGAGGTGATCGGCTAGATGGTTCTCACTGCCGGGGCAGTGTTCGATCTCGAAATTGTATTCCGAGAGCAGAATCGCCCACCTAGCGAGCTTACCCTTCTGGTTCTTGGCGGTGTTCAACCACGTCAACGCCTGGTTGTCCGTTATCAATTTAAACTTTCTGTCCTCCAAGTAGCCGCGGTATTTGGTTATACCCCATACGGCGGCCATGGCTTCCAGTTCGTTAATATGATAACGAGCTTCCGTTTCGTTGACGCGCTTGCTCGCGTAGGAGATGACATCGCGCCCGCCATCGTCCCGTGGTTGGAACAATACGGCCGCGATGCCATGCCCACTGGCGTCCGTCTGGAGGCAGAAGGGCCTCTCAAAATCGGGTCTAGCCAATCTCAAAGGCTGCTTTAAAGCGTCCTTTATTCGACGAAAGGCGACCTCCGCTTCGTCGTCCCACCGAAATCGCACAGTTGTGCGAAGCAGCTTCGTCAGCGGTACCGCCATCTCAGCAAAACGCGGCACGTATTCTCTGAGCCAGTTACACAGGCCCAGAAAAGCGCGCACATCTCGCCTCGTTTTTGGCACCGCAGCCGATTCCACTTCAGCAAGGTGGTGTTCCTGGGGCTCATTACCCGTCTCCGTGATATGATGACCCAGGTAATCCACAGCTTGCCTTCCAATCTGGCATTTCTTCGGGGCGACCCGCAATTCGTGGAATTGCAATCTTTCGAACACGAGCCTCAAGTGCTGCGCGTGCTCTTCCCAATTATTGCTGTACACAATAATATCGTCGAGGTAGACGAGGCAGATTTTGTTCACCAAACCAATCAGGACCTCTTGCGACATCAGGCGCTGAAATGCTCCCACAGCCTGCTTCAACCCGAATGGGAGGACGCGGAACTGGTAGCAGCCGCCGTCAGCTGTCGCAAAGGCCGTCAAAGGTTTGGTTTCTGGATGTAACTTGAGCTGCCAGTAACCATGGCGGAGATCCAGTGAACTGAATACCTTAGCGGTTCCTAGGTCCTTCAAGGTCTCTAGGATTAACGGTAGCGTAGTCGCCTCGTCCTCCGTCTGCGAATTCAGCCGCCGATAATCCACACAAAACCTTGTAGAACCGTCCTTCTTCGGTACCAGTACCACTGGGCTCAGATATGGACTGGAGCTCGGTTCAATCACTCCGTCTGCCATCATCTGCTCGACGTCTTCCTGTATCTGGCGTTTCTTTTGTTCCGACTGACGGAAGGGACCAAGACGGAACGGAGTGGGGTTCTTCAGGAAGACCCTCACTTCCGTCGTTCGACACAAGGGGCCGGTCTCTGCAAAACGGTCCGCGTAGTCCTCCAAGACTTTCGTCAAGGCGACGCGGGCCGAATCGGGGATTCCGGGCGCTAGTTCCGCTGTCTGAATCGGACCACCCGGTAAGGGCTTCCGAAGGGTCCTGCTGTACAGCGTCTGTCGCAGGTCGTCACCGTAGTGGATGCAGCGGCGCTTCATGTCGACCACCGCCTGCTGCGCCTCCAGCCAATCCAGTCCGATTAAAAATGGGACATGTAGGTCCTTGACTAGGAGTGCCTGCACCACTATCGGGCTATCCCGTAGGAAGCCCTTTACGGTGACAACCCCTTCGGTACGCAGTGATCCCCCCCCGGCCGTAACTAAAGATTGTGGTTTCCCACGCGGCACTATTTCCTGGAGGAATAGATCACTACGCAGCAAAGTGTGCGTCGCTCCCGTGTCAACGACGGCATCATACTCTTTCTCGTCTCCTTCTATGCGGAAAGGCAGTGTGAGAAGGTGGCCACCCCTTAAAATGGGAGTGGCCCCCCCCCAGACACTGTATACCCCCGCTGATGCTTCGTCGCCGACTACGGTGGCGTTCCGCACTGCCGACTCGCCATCGAACAGCTTCGCGTCGTCGCCGGTAGTTGTATTTACACTATCTATATTACACGTTTTATTTACAGGGTCATCACTTTTTACAGCACTTATATTATCAACACTTACACTAGCTATATCACACTCAACATTATAACATACATCGTTAATTAAAATACACTTATCACTATTTATTTTACACTTACGATTACTGGTGGCGGTATATGAATTATCGTTACTGACTTTAGGTTTTAGGCGGCCAGTCTCAGCCTTGCAATTCAAACTACGGGTTAAATACGATGTGCCAGAATCAGCTCTAAAACTACTGGGGTTAGTTAACACAGAGGGGCCGCCGCCAACTTTGACGCGACCCGAGCTACTTACTGTTCCGGTTGAGCTCTGCGTGGCTCGTGTGTTGCTGGAGCCTCGCCGGTCGCGTTCACTCGAGACGGACATTCGACACTTACCCTGTCCGTCGTCCACCTCCGTGTTGCTAACATAACCTAATTTTCCTAATTCTATCTTATTATAAAAGGTCATCGACCTGACATGGCCATTATTGTAACCGGGAGGTGGTGTCCCCCACCGGTTTGACCCGAGGGTCTCGGGGTTCGGGCTCCTTACGTCCCGAACGGAATGGCACATGGTACCAGTGTGCGTACTCGACGCGTTCGCTTCAGGGCCCGTACTGATGCTGCAGGCATCTGGCAGTGATGCGCCCACATCAGTACTGGTATCAACGACCACTGGTTGTGCTCCCCCCTGGGTAACTGGAACCCGATCAAGGTTAACATAATATGTACATAAATTTACGCTACTGGGACCAGATTCAGTCTTATTTGGCACGATGCTACAATTATTGTCTACATTATTATTTTCACTAACACGGTCATTGTTCGATACCGGTTGTGCCTTCGAATCACGAACTATGCCTCGCGTAGGCGTGAGGGGTACGTCTCTACACTTGGCACGGTTCACAATTCGGCTGGGCCCGTTCGGCCGACGTCCTCCTTTGAGCCGACAACGGGCCGTCGGCGGCGGGGTGCGCCCTCAGTCCTGGCGGGACTGCTCCTGACGACGCGGCTCGGGCTCAGCTTGGCGTTGGCCGCTGGCTGCGCGGCGATCGCCACGGTTGCCGCCGCCTCTTCCTCGCCCGCTGTACCCGCCTCGGTTGGTGGGTTCCTGGCGCCTTGGCGCCTCCTCTTCGTCGCGGACATCTCGCTGCGCCACGGGCTTCTGATCGGCCCGTGTCCGATCTCTCCAGTTGTCGGCGGCCTGCGGCTTCTTAGGTTCGCTGTCGCCACGGCCACACAGGATGCATGGCGGCGGCGGCTGCTTGGACGACGACTGGTACGCCTGGCGTCTTCCCGCGGGCTCGCCAGGCAGCGGGTGGAGTGTTTTGGCTACGGCTAGCAGCTGTGCCATCGTCCTCCACTGTATGCGATCCACTCGGATCTGATCTGCCTCTGTCAGCAGGAAGTGAAAGGTTTGTGCCATCACTTCCGGCTTCATATCCGGCATTAGGATTGCGGCGAGTTCTGACTTCTGCCGCAGGAATGGGTATGGGGCCATCTCTGGCCTCTGGCGTCTCACCATGAGGTCGATCCTTTGTCGCTGCCGGCGAGCAAAGGATTCGAAATGGAGGACGCCGTCCTCCTTGAAGGCTTCCCACGAATCGGCGGGATCGAAGTCTCGTCCCCAGGCTTTCGCTTCCCCCTCCAGGCGGCGTATAGCCTCGGACACCCGGCAGCTGGGCGGGCATTTGGAGGCTTTAAAATACACCTCGCACTCCTCCACAAAGGTGAGGAACCGCTGTCTTGGGTCCCCCGTGAACTGGGTCTTGAGTTCCGGCTTCGGCGCATATGGTCTTTGGTCGTCGTCATCTGTGGCCTCTCGTCGCGGCCGGCCACTTTCCACGGTGATATCCGTCCGCGGGCTGTCCTCCGGAAAGATTTGGGCGTCCTGAAAATCAGGCACGCCGAAGACGTCCGACGGACCACTGACGGCTGGCTCTTCCGCTGGGCGAGGCATGGTTACTAGTGTTTCCTCGCTGTCGGTAGATTCCGCTCGGCGTGCTTTGGACCGCGTGTGCATGCGAGCCGTCGAGCCGTTCGTAATTTGCAGCGATTTTTAATGCACGGCGTAGAGATTATTTTTAGTTTTACATCAAAATCCTCTAAGTCTTTTTTTTTCAAAAAAAAAATTTTATAAGTGTTTTTTTTTTTTTTTTTTTTGTTCTTACACGAAAAAAATTTTATAAGTATTTATTCAACAAAATTTTTCAAAGTGTTTCTGTTTTTACACGAAAATTTTTATAAGTGTTTATTCAACAAAATTTTTCAAAGTGTTTTTGTTTTTACACGAAAATTTTTTTTAAGTATTTATTCAACAAAATTTTTCAAAGTGTTTCTGTTTTTACACGAAAATTTTTATAAGTGTTTATTCAACAAAATTTTTCAAAGTGTTTCGGTTTTTACGCGAAAATTTTTATAAGTATTTATTCAACAAAATTTTTCAAAGTGTTTTTGTTTTTACACGAAAATTTTTATAAGTGTTTATTCAACAAAATTTTTCAAAGTGTTTCTGTTTTTACGCGAAAATTTTTATAAGTGTTTATTCAACAAAATTTTTCAAAGTGTTTTTGTTTTTACACGAAAATTTTTTTATAAGTATTTATTCAACAAAATTTTTCAAAGTGTTTCTGTTTTTACGCGAAAATTTTTATAAGTATTTATTCAACAAAATTTTTCAAAGTGTTTTTGTTTTTACACGAAAATTTTTATAAGTGTTTATTCAACAAAATTTTTCAAAGTGTTTTTGGTGTTTACACGAAGATTTTTATTTTTCTTCGAAATTTTACAAGTCTTTTTATTTTTGTTAAAATTTTCACAAGTGTTTTTATTTTTCTTCGAAATTTTACAAGTCTTTATTTTTGTTAAAAAATTTCACAAGTGTTTTTTTTTTTATTTTTCTTCGAAATTTTACAAGTCTTTTTATTTTTGTTAAAATTTTCACAAGTGTTTTTATTTTTCTTCGAAATTTTACAAGTCTTTATTTTTGTTAAAAAATTTCACAAGTGTTTTTTTTTCTTCGAAATTTTACAAGTCTTTTTATTTTTGTTAAAATTTTCACAAGTCTTTTTATTTTTGTTAAAAATTTCACAAGTGTTTTTAATCTTCTTCAAAATTTTTACTAAGTATTGGCTTTTCGCAAAAATTTTATAAGTGTTTTTAAGTTTTTTTTTTAAAATTTTGCTAAGTATTTTTTTTTTAAGTTTTTATTTTATATTATATAGTTCATATTAATGTCAAAGTTCCTTTTTGCACTACACTGCTCTTCCAGTGAGCTTGATGTTGTATAACACAGTTAAAAATCGTACTCACTATTTATTTCTATATTTGTGATGCTGTAGAGGATCTCAGGGTCTGGGATCCGGCCAGGTTTATGCGACCTGGACAGCACCATTAAGTTGGGCGCCACGATGTAGGCCTCCGAATCCTCGGCTAGCTCCGGGCCTGGAGTGGAGGTACATTCAGTATTGGAAGAGCAGGTAGGCACAATATGATAGTCCAGTGAAAGAATTTTTTTACTATATTAGAAACAATTTATTAAGTCCCACGATCGTCAAACACAAACAAAAGTTCTAATTATGAAAGTCGGAAACCACGAAATATAAAAAAAAGTCTTATTTATTATATAATAACGAATTATATAAACCAACACATTTATTATTTAATTATTTAAGAACTAATTTATTTTTTTATCGGTAGTCGAGATTACGCGAGCACGGGGCACTGTGTCGAAAAGGTTGGAAACCCGGTCCAATAAAACAAAAATTATAACGCGGATGAAATGGCTAAGTCGCTGTCGGACACTTCGCCTAACTGTCAGATTGCCAGTAGGTATAGGGGAGTAGGTATCAACCGGTAGGTATTATGGACCTCGGCGAGTACCTCCCCTCAAGTCCCTCGAAGACTTGTATGGCGAAATGTGAGAAAATTTATACCGCCGACCGTCGCAGGTTCGGGGTAGTAAGAGCAGAAAACGACTGATGCTGGATTCTAAAATCACGGGTTTTTATACAGATCTGACCGATTTCATCCCCTTGTCCAACGTTTCGGGGGGTGCGAAAATCTGTAACGGTTTCACTATGAAGATTGGCGGAAATCGTGCCGTGGCCGATTATCCGCAACATCCATGTAAAAGCCGGTTACGCCAAATTATAGGTCTTAGGCGGCACCTCCTGATGGGCGGAACCGCCCTCGCGTCACTTACGTTTTTCTGGTACCTCCTGGTACTGAGAGTACGTACCTTCAGAAGCAGTAGCGCCCTGTTTCTGGCCCAGCCAAGCGAAAAATGTACGTACGAAGGAGTGCTTGGTATCAACGGCTTCGTCGTCAAATTGCCTATCGATACAGCACACCCCCCGTGTGGTGACATTCCTCATGGCTGAGGGAGGACCGTCACAGAGGCGGCCGGCCCCGTGGGCTCTAGCGGCGTGACGGTGCCTCTCACTCAGAAACAAGGGCACTCCTGAGTTAGCCTGGATGGTAAGGCTTCATATGCCAGTGGTCAAATTGGCATATTCGTGGCACCAAGCCTACGATAGCGCATACCAATCCTTCGGCCAACTACCGTTGGAGGGCCAATCTTTGAGGCACTCCGACGGCCTGAATACCTCCTCGACGTTGGTCTCAGAATATGAAATCGGTAGGTCATTAATTTATTTATAACATGAAAGTTTAATATTAATTGATATCTAGAGGGAACGTTACTTAAATTGAATATATCTGCGTGCCTGTCGCGCAATCTTTCCTACCTTAACATCTAATACAGCTCGGTGTCGCCACCGGCACATACTTACGACTAGTTGACGGATGTTATTCCGTCAACCAGACATATAGGCAGCAATAATTGTTTAGTACATACTCATACTTCGCCGATCAAAGATTTCCCGCGCCTTATTCCAGTACGCGGTCTCCTTGATCGACCAAAATCATCGATCCGATTCTCCCGTCGCGCGTGAGCGTGACGCCGTCATATACGCGAGCGAGAGGGGCTCTGTCTCTGCAGAGTGGCAAATCGGATCGCGAAATCGGTTTCAAACACGTACGACAGAGACGCCGTCGTACGTCAGAGCAGGAAAGCTGCCGGAATACCGATTCGGAAACGCCGCGCGCGGAACAGCCGTAGCTATTACAAATCGAATTTTAGTATGGAAATTGATTACGCGGGATCGTGATTGAAATCGGATCGATGGTTGCCCTACGTGTTGCTATACTTTGTGATTGCACATATGTGCAAATGGAAGTTTTCGCAACAGGACCTATGAGCATATGTTAACAATCATTGCGCCTCGTACGTGCGATGCGTGGCGACATCGAGCTATTACAATACAACTTAATTACCTTATTTACTATGTACTATAACGCCCATCCATAAGTCTCCTTTTATTATTCTCATTAGTCCTTGCATGTTGTTACATTATTTTATCTATTACATCACAATTTATATTTCATATTTACACTTACAATTCAGATCATATTTTCCATCCTATTTAATTTAATTATCCCCTTATCTAAACATATTTAATTCAAATTTTTATCCTATACTTTATTACCTATTACCTATACTCATGGTCAGTGACCGACTTATTCATCCGCAGTTCACCCTGAGAAGTCGTGGGACCTGTCAGAGCAAACTGCGGGACTTATACACATGAAATATATCGCATGCTTTTGTTCGGCCTTGCCGGGGTCGTCATCCTTACGCCGGTGGCACATTGACTACCAGGGTCAGACCGAGCGGCTGGGGAGCACTACTCCTTATGGGAGCGCCCCCCACAGGGGCGGAAAAATCAGTGCGTGACATTAGGTTAGGTTAGGTTTATTTTAATTTTTTTTTTTTTTTTTTTTAATTCTTCGTTATATATATATAATGTTAATAATATGATGGATGTAAAAAAAAGGATTTTTTTATTTTATTTAAACTAGCTTAGGTTAGGTTAGGTAAGGTTAGGTTAGGTTAGGTTATGTTAGGTTAGGTTAGGTTAGGTTAGGTTATGTTAGGTTAGGTTAGGTTAGGTTAGGTTAGGTTAGGTTAGGTTAGGTTAGGTTAGGTTAGGTTAGGTTAGGTTAGGTTAGGTTAGGTCAGGTTAGGTTTATGTAATATTAGGTTGGGTTAAGTTGGCTAACGAACGTCGTCGACGAGAGCGCCGTTTAAAGCGAGACATCCGTCGTCGACGACGAGGTCGCTGCTTCGGCCGTCGACGACGGACGAGAGCGCCGCTTAAAGCGTGACACGGGCCCGCCTGGCCAGCTAAATCTGAGTCCCGCCGGCATCGTGCACTTCACACGTCCCACTCGTCGAAATGAAGACAATGAAATTTAATTATCTTACGATTACGTTCATGCCTTATGACGATATAATATTGATATTTCATAATAATATAATATGATGGATGTAAAAAAAAAAGATTTTTTTTTTATTTATTTAAATTAGCTTAGGTTAGGTTAGGTAAGGTTTATTTTAATTTTTTTTTTTTTTTTTTTTTTAATTCTTCGTTATATATATAATGTTAATAATATGATGGATGTAAAAAAAAAGATTTTTTTTTTTTATTTAAACTAGCTTAGGTTAGGTTAGGTAAGGTTAGGTTAGGTTAGGTTAGGTTAGGTTAGGTTAGGTTAGGTTAGGTTAGGTTTGGTTAGGTTAGGTTAGGTTAGGTTAGGTTAGGTCAGGTTAGGTTTATGTAAGGTTAGGTTGGGTTTAGTTGGCGAACGAACGTCGTCGACGAGAGCGCCGTTTAAAGCGAGACATCGCCGTTTCGGCCGTCGACGACGCACGAGAGGGCCGCTTAGAGCGCGACACGTGGCCCGCCTGGCGAGCTAAATCGTCGTGCATCGTGCACTTCACGTCCGACTCTCGCCGGTTCGGCGGCGTGCGTATTATGACGATATTATGTTATCGACATGTCAACGGTATATGATATCTATCATAATAATATATGTTGGATGAAAAATAATGAAAAATTATTTTAACATCAAATTTTACCGCTAGAACTCGCCCTCGCGCTTTACTTACCTATTCCTATGTTGAACGTCGAAATGAAGACAATGAAATATTCTTTCAGGTGAGGCGTATCGGGCGCATTTAAAATGATCAGTGACACGCTCGTTGATCACGTTTATGCCCTATAACGATATGATATTGATATTTTTTTATGGTATTCATCATAATAATAAATGATGTATGAAAAAAAAAATTGGTTAGTTTAGGTTAGGTTAGGTCACGTTAGGTATGATTAGGTTAGGTTAGGTTAGTTTTTGTTTAGGATAGGTTAGGTTAGTTTTTGTTTAGGTTAGGTTTGTTTTTGTTTAGGTTAGTTTTTGCTTAGGTTAGGTTAGTTTTTGTTTAGGTTAGTTTAGGTTAGGTTAGGTTAGTTTAAGTTAGGTTAGGTTAGTTTTTGTTTAGGTTAGGTTAGGTTAGTTTTTGTTTAGGTAAGGTTAGGTAAGGTTAGATTAGGTAAGGTTAGGTTAGGTTTAGTTTAGGTTAGGTTGTGTTAGGTTAGGTAAGGTTATGTTAGGTTATGTTAGGTTAGGTTAGGTGAGGTGAGGTTAGGTCAGGTCAGCGAACGGACGTAGTCGACGAGAGCGCAGCTTTTAGCGAGACATGGGCCCTCCTGGCTAGCTAAATCTGCGTCCCTCCGGCATGTCAAGTAGACGATGCCGGCGGGACGCAGATTTAGCTAGCCAGGAGGGCCCATGGCTCGCTTAAAGCGGCGCTCTCGTCGACTACGTTCGATCGCTAACCTGACCCAACCTCACCTCACCTAACCTAACCTAACATAACCTAACATAACCTTACCTTACCTAACACAACCTAACCTAAACTAAACCTAACCTAACCTAACCTTACCTAATCTAACCTTACCTAACCTAACCTAAACAAAAACTAACCTAACCTAAACTAACCTAATCTAACCTAAACTAACCTAACCTAACCTAACCTAACCTAACCTAACCTAACCTAACCTAACCTAACATAATATTACCTAATTTTTTTTTTCATACATCATATCTTATCATGATGGAAAAAAAAATTAGAAATTTAAAAAAAAAAAATTAACCAAACAAATTACCAAAATATATATTCGCAATTCGCAATTCGAAATTTCAAATGAAAGATTAAACCTAAAGAGAATCGTCAATTTTGCCTTTTGTAGTGATATTTCGGTCACGCGGTCGGTAGTACGGCGCTTTATCAATACTATGCTACATTTTGTTTGGCACTCTTGACGGTTTGCGAACGAAGTACGAGACCGCGGCTTAAAGCGAGACATGCATCGACGACGCACGAGAGCGCGACACGTGGCCCGCCTGGCGAGCTAAATCGTCGTGCATCGTGCACTTCACGTCCGCCTCTCGCCGGTTCGGCGGCGTGCGTATTATGACGATAATATGTTATCGATATATGATATCTATCATAATATTGTATGATGGATGAAAAAAAAATGTTTTTTTTTTTTCAATTTAAATTAGATAGGGTTTAGGTTAGATAAGGTTAGGTGAGGTTTATTTAAATTTTTTTTATTTCTGCTTTTATTGAATTCCTTGGTTTTTCGTACGAGGGTTATTACTTCACTATTACATTGTTCATATTTCATTTACATTATTAACAGTACGGCGCTTTATCAATACTATGCTACATTTTGTTTGGCACTCTTGACGGTTTGCGAACGAAGTACGAGACCGCGGCTTAAAGCGAGACATGCATCGACGACGCACGAGAGCGCGACACGTGGCCCGCCTGGCGAGCTAAATCGTCGTGCATCGTGCACTTCACGTCCGCCTCTCGCCGGTTCGGCGGCGTGCGTATTATGACGATAATATGTTATCGATATATGATATCTATCATAATATTGTATGATGGATGAAAAAAAAATGTTTTTTTTTTTTCAATTTAAATTAGATAGGGTTTAGGTTAGATAAGGTTAGGTGAGGTTTATTTAAATTTTTTTTATTTCTGCTTTTATTGAATTCCTTGGTTTTTCGTACGAGGGTTATTACTTCACTATTACATTGTTCATATTTCATTTACATTATTAACAGTACGGCGCTTTATCAATACTATGCTACATTTTGTTTGGCACTCTTGACGGTTTGCGAACGAAGTACGAGACCGCGGCTTAAAGCGAGACATGCATCGACGACGCACGAGAGCGCGACACGTGGCCCGCCTGGCGAGCTAAATCGTCGTGCATCGTGCACTTCACGTCCGCCTCTCGCCGGTTCGGCGGCGTGCGTATTATGACGATAATATGTTATCGATATATGATATCTATCATAATATTGTATGATGGATGAAAAAAAAATGTTTTTTTTTTTTCAATTTAAATTAGATAGGGTTTAGGTTAGATAAGGTTAGGTGAGGTTTATTTAAATTTTTTTTATTTCTGCTTTTATTGAATTCCTTGGTTTTTCGTACGAGGGTTATTACTTCACTATTACATTGTTCATATTTCATTTACATTATTAACAGTACGGCGCTTTATCAATACTATGCTACATTTTGTTTGGCACTCTTGACGGTTTGCGAACGAAGTACGAGACCGCGGCTTAAAGCGAGACATGCATCGACGACGCACGAGAGCGCGACACGTGGCCCGCCTGGCGAGCTAAATCGTCGTGCATCGTGCACTTCACGTCCGACTCTCGCCGGTTCGGCGGCGTGCGTATTATGACGATAATATGGTTAGGTTAGGTCAGGTTAGGTTTATGTAAGGTTAGGTTGGGTTAAGTTGGCGAACGAACGTCGTCGACGAGAGCGCCGTTTAAAGCGAGACATCCTTCGACGACGAGGTCGCTGCTTCGGCCGTCGACGACGGACGAGAGCGCCGCTTAAAGCGTGACACGGGCCCGCCTGGCCAGCTAAATCTGAGTCCCGCCGGCATCGTGCACTTCACACGTCCCACTCTCGCCGGTTCGTGCGTATTTAAACGACATTATATTATCGTTATGTCAATGGTATATTATACCTATCATAATAATGTATGATGAATGAAAAGAAATGAAAAATTATTTCAACATCAAATTATACCGCTAGAACTAGACAATGAAATTATCTTACGATTACGTTCATGCCTTATGACGATATAATATTGATATTTCATAATAATATAATATGATGGATGTAAAAAAAAAGATTTTTTTTTTTTTATTTTAATTAGCTTAGGTTAGGTTAGGTAAGGTTAGGTAAGGTTTATTTTAATTTTTTTTTTTTTTTTTTTTTTTTTTTAATTCTTCGTTATATATATATAATGTTAATAATATGATGGATGTAAAAAAAAAGATTTTTTTTTTTTTTATTTAAATTAGCTTAGGTTAGGTTAGGTAAGGTTAGGTTAGGTTAGGTTAGTTTTTGTGTTTGGGTTAGGTTAGGTTAGTTTAGGTTAGGTTAGGTCTGCGAACGAACGTCGTCGACGAGAGCGCCGTTTAAAGCGAGACATCGCCGTTTCGGCCGTCGACGACGCACGAGAGGGCCGCTTAGAGCGCGACACGTGGCCCGCCTGGCGAGCTTAATCGTCGTGCATCGTGCACTTCACGTCCGACTCTCGCCGCGTTCGGCGGCGTGCGTATTATGACGATATTATGTTATCGACATGTCAACGGTATATGATATCTATCATAATAATATATGTTGGATGAAAAATTATTTTAACATCAAATTTTACCGCTAGAACTCGCCCTCGCGCTTTACTTACCTATTCCTATGTTGAACGTCGAAATGAAGACAATGAAATATTCTTTCAGGTGAGGCGTATCGGGCGCATTTAAAATGATCAGTGACACGCTCGTTGATCACGTTTATGCCCTATAACGATATGATATTGATATTTTTTTATGGTATTCATCATAATAATAAATGATGTATGAAAAAAAAAATTGGTTAGTTTAGGTTAGGTTAGGTCACGTTAGGTATGATTAGGTTAGGTTAGGTTAGTTTTTGTTTAGGATAGGTTAGGTTAGTTTTTGTTTAGGTTAGGTTTGTTTTTGTTTAGGTTAGTTTTTGCTTAGGTTAGGTTAGTTTTTGTTTAGGTTAGTTTAGGTTAGGTTAGGTTAGTTTAAGTTAGGTTAGGTTAGTTTTTGTTTAGGTTAGGTTAGGTTAGTTTTTGTTTAGGTAAGGTTAGGTAAGGTTAGATTAGGTAAGGTTAGGTTAGGTTTAGTTTAGGTTAGGTTGTGTTAGGTTAGGTAAGGTTATGTTAGGTTATGTTAGGTTAGGTTAGGTGAGGTGAGGTTAGGTCAGGTCAGCGAACGGACGTAGTCGACGAGAGCGCAGCTTTTAGCGAGACATGGGCCCTCCTGGCTAGCTAAATCTGCGTCCCTCCGGCATGTCAAGTAGACGATGCCGGCGGGACGCAGATTTAGCTAGCCAGGAGGGCCCATGGCTCGCTTAAAGCGGCGCTCTCGTCGACTACGTTCTTTCGCTAACCTGACCTAACCTCACCTCACCTAACCTAACCTAACATAACCTAACATAACCTTACCTTACCTAACACAACCTAACCTAAGCTAAACCTAACCTAACCTTACCTAATCTAACCTTACCTAACCTAACCTAAACAAAAACTAACCTAACCTCAACTAACCTAATCTAACCTAAACTAACCTAACCTAACCTAACCTAACCTAACCTAACCTAACATAATATAACCTAATTTTTTTTTTCATACATCATATCTTATCATGATGGAAAAAAAAATTAGAAATTTAAAAAAAAAAATTTAACCAAACAAATTACCAAAATATATATTCGCAATTCGCAATTTGAAATTTCAAATGAAAGATTAAACCTAAAGAGAATCGTCAATTTCGCCTTTTGTAGTGATATTTCGGTCACGCGGTCGGTAGTGCGGCGCTTTATCAATGCTATGCTACATTTTGTTTGGCACTCTTGACGGTTTGCGAACGAAGTACGAGACCGAGACGAGACCGTACGAGACGAAGTACGAGACCGCGTCCGCCTGGCAAGCTATATTTGCGTCGTATCGGCATTTCAGCCCACCCTCGACCGTTCGGTGGCGAGCGTAATATAACGTTCTCATAATGATATTTATTTCAATGGTTTTATATCATTCATAATGATGGATGAAAAAAAAAAAAAAAAAAAAAAAAATTGAAATTAAAAAAAAAAAATTATCCAAATTACCAAAATATATATTCGCAATTCGCAATTCGAAATTTCAAATGAAAGATTAAACCTAAAGAGAATCGTCACCTTCGCCTTTTGTAGTGTTATTTCGGTTACGCGGCCGGTAGTGCGCCGCGTTTACACTATAATGTGTGAGGGAAAATGTACGCAGGAGAGAACTGTACGATAAAATAATGGCGACGGATTATTGCGCTACCCAACATTGCCGTGTCCGTATTCGTTGTTGTTGTCGTCTGGGTCTCTCCCCTCATCCATCGTATAGCAGTGGGTTGTCGTCTTTGACAAGACTTCCTTCACGGCGTTCGCAAACTGCGGCGGCCATTCGGCCGCGTCGGCGGTACATTTGCGAGACGAGACACTCACCCGGCGTGCGATTATATTTCGTCGCCGCGGCCTATGCGATCGCATCACTCTGGAGTTCCGCGCTAGCAGAATCATCCTGTCGAGTGACGGCGGACGGCGTTTCAGCCTCCGTCGCTCCGTTTACCGCGCCGACGGCGTGCGTTTTCGGTGTGCACGTTTTACGATGGGAAATTGAGAAACGCGGAGCACGATCTCGTGCTCTGTGCGTATGTATGCATACAATCCGTTGTATCTCGTGCGTCGGCACGTTAAAAATCGAAAGAGAGAGCCAGCGTCGCCCGCCGGGTGACTCCGGTGCGCGTTCGCGTGTGACGTGTGGATCGCGGGTGTCGGCGCGCCCAGTGCGCGCGCGCCCGCGGCCTCGCAGAGCAGCTCCCTGGTTGATCCTGCCAGTAATCATATGCTTGTCTCAAAGACTAAGCCATGCAAGTCTCAGTATGAGCCTAATTAAGGTGAAACCGCGAATGGCTCAATATATCAGTTTTGGTTCCTTAGATCGTACACAGTTACTTGGATAACTGTGGCAATTCTAGAGCTAATACATGCAAACGTAATTCTGAACGGGAACGTGAGGAATGCTTTTATTAGATCAAAAACCAATCGGCGGTCGGCGCTCGCGTCGTCCGTCGCTCTTCGAGATGACTCTAGATAACTTTGAGCTGATCGCACGGTCTAGCACCGGCGACGCATCTTTCAAATGTCTGCCTTATCAACTGTCGATGGTAGTTTATGCGACTACCATGGTTGTCACGGGTAACGGGGAATCAGGGTTCGATTCCGGAGAGGGAGCCTGAGAAACGGCTACCACATCCACGGAAGGCAGCAGGCGCGCAAATTACCCACTCCCGGCACGGGGAGGTAGTGACGAAAAATAACGATACGGGACTCGTCCGAGGCCTCGTGATCGGAATGATTACACTTTAAATCCTTTAACGAGGATCCATTGGAGGGCAAGTCTGGTGCCAGCAGCCGCGGTAATTCCAGCTCCAATAGCATATACTAAAGTTGTTGCGGTTAAAAAGCTCGTAGTTGAAATTGTGTCCTGCGGTGTCGGTCTACCGACTGCGGTACGACAGGCACGTCTGCGGGGCTTCTCGCCGGTGCGTCCTTCGCCATCCGGCGTCGGTCGGCCGCAAGGTCGGCCGTTCGCCGAGGCGGGCCGTCGCGGCTGTTTACTTTGAACAAATTAGAGTGCTCAAAGCGGGCTAAGTTTTGCCTGAATATTGTACGCATGGAATAATAGAATAGGACCTCGGTTCTGTTTTGTTGGCTTTCTGATACCAGAGGTAATGATTAATAGGGACAACTGGGGGCATTCGTATTGCGACGTTAGAGGTGAAATTCTTGGATCGTCGCAAGACGGACTAAAGCGAAAGCATTTGCCAAAGGTGTTTTCATTAATCAAGAACGAAAGTTAGAGGTTCGAAGGCGATTAGATACCGCTGTAGTTCTAACCATAAATGATGCCAGCCAGCGATCCGCCGAAGTTTCATTATTTTAACCCGGTGGGCAGCTCCCGGGAAACCAAAGCTTTCGGGCTCCGGGGGGAGTATGGTTGCAAAGCTGAAACTTAAAGGAATTGACGGAAGGGCACCACCAGGAGTGGAGCCTGCGGCTTAATTCGACTCAACACGGGAAAACTCACCAGGCCCGGACACTGGAAGGATTGACGGATTAACAGCTCTTTCTCGATTCGGTGGGTGGTGGTGCATGGCCGCTCTTAGTTGGTGGAGCGATTTGTCAGGTTAATTCCGGTAACGAACGTAACTCTAGCCTATTAAATAGACGTACAACCGGTATCACGAGGGTCCGCGCGCGTCCGTGTCCTTTGGCGTTCTGCGTCGGAGGCGCGGGCGCGTCGCGGTCTTCACTACCGGCGTACAATGAAAATCTTCTTAGAGGGACCGGCGGTATATATAGCCGCACGAGATTGAGCAATAGCAGGTCTGTGATGCCCTTAGATGTCCTGGGCCGCACGCGCGCTACACTGAAGGGATCAGCGTGTCCTCCTTGGCTTAACGGCCCGGGTAACCCGATGAAACCCCTTCGTGATAGGGATTGGGGTTTGCAATTCTCCCCCATGAACGAGGAATTCCTAGTAAAAGCGAGTCACCAGCTCGCGTTGATTGCGTCCCTGCCCTTTGTACACACCGCCCGTCGCTACTACCGATGGATGATTTGGTGAGGTCTTCGGACTGGCGCGCGGAAGCTCCTCGTGGGCCTCTGACGCGCCGGAAAGTTTGACCGAATTTGATCATTTAGAGGAAGTAAAAGTCGTAACAAGGTTTCCGTAGGTGAACCTGCGGAAGGATCATTTCCTGTGCGAAACGAACATGTGCGCGTGTACGCGTAACGTGTAATTTTTTTTTTTTATATAAATTTATTTTGCACATCTCGCATGTGCATTATGAAATATATAATATGCCGAAAACGAAACAATATAACAACAACAATATGTAATCACTAGATTACCCTGAACGGCGGATCACTCGGCTCGTGGGTCGATGAAGAACGCAGCTAAATGCGCGTCAGAGTGTGAACTGCAGGACACATGAGCATCGACATTTCGAACGCACATTGCGGTCCGAGCAAGACGTAGTTTGTCGACGGACCACTCCTGTTTGAGGGTCGCGTACACCAGAAACACCAGACTGCGAACGGTCATATAACACACACACACACTTGTGTGTGTGTGTGTGTGGCTGTTCGCGAGCAGTTGCCGGCGTCGCCAGGTCGGCGGGGGGGGGGGATAGGTCGCGTGCACACGCACGCCTCCGCCACCCACCCGTCCTTCCGGGCGTCCGGTCAAATATTTATCGACGCCTGTTGTCGGGCGCGCCCTGTGCGAATGTAGCGCCTCAGTGCGCTCGCATCGGGCGCTCGCTTCGCGCGCACGCACTGGAACGTGGCGTGAGCGCGGTGACTTGCAAAAGCCGCTGCGCACACACGCACACAACCCGTAAAAGGCGTCGCCGCGCGTGAGTCTGAGCGCTCGCATGCGTCATTTTGCACGCAAACTGTTTGTCGACCTCAAATCAGGAGAGATCACCCGCCGAACTTAAGCATATCAGTAAGCGGAGGAAAAGAAACTAACGAGGATTCCCCGAGTAGCGGCGAGCGAAACGGGAAGAGCCCAGCGCTGAATCCTGCGGCCCCGGCGGGCCGCCGGGAAATGTAGCGTTCGGGAGGAGAATTATACATACACGCGCGGTCATTAGTCACGGCTGCCAGTCCAAGTTCATCTTGAACGGGGCCGTTTACCCGTAGAGGGTGCCAGGCCCGTGGTGACGGTAGCCGGCCGCGACGGTCTCTCTCCCCAGAGTCGGGTTGCTTGAGAGTGCAGCCCTAAGCGGGTGGTAGACTCCATCTAAGGCTAAATACTACCACGAGACCGATAGCGAACAAGTACCGTGAGGGAAAGTTGAAAAGAACTTTGAAGAGAGAGTTCAAGAGTACGTGAAACCGTTCAGGGGTAAACCTGTGGAACTCAAACGAGCGAACGGGGAGATTCATCGCTCTTCCGCCGGGGTCCGCGTCTCGCCGCTCACCCTCTGCCGACGCGCCTTCGCGGGTGCGCCGGCAGGGGGGGGCGCGGGTTCGCCGACGGGCCCCCGGAGTGCGTGCACTTCTCCCTCAGTATAACACCGCGACCCGTCGCGCTGCGGTCGAATGCGCCGTGCGGTTGTCCCGTCCCTCGACGAGGGGCGGAGCCGCGGCGTCCACGGCCGCCGCACGCGACGGTAGAGAACGAGGTTCGCGTCCGCCCGGCTTCGGCCGGTCGTCCGTCGCGCCGCAGCGGCGACCTTCGTGCGGCCCCCGGCGCCTCGTGCGCCGCGGGTGTCGCGCGTCGGCCGTCGTGGTTAGCGGCGCGCTCTCGGACGGGACGCGTCCCGGTCGGCGGTGGGTTTGTTTTGGGCACTCACAGGACCCGTCTTGAAACACGGACCAAGGAGTCTAGCATGTGCGCGAGTCATTGGGATTTTTTTACACTAAACCCAGAGGCGCAATGAAAGTGAAAGGCGCGGCCTCGGTCGCGCCGGAGGGAAGATGCGCGGACCGTTTCCGCGGTCCCGCCGCATTCCCGAGGCGTTTCGAAAAAGCCACCGTTGTTATTATCGAGACGCACTGAGAGCGTACACGCTGGGACCCGAAAGATGGTGAACTATGCCTGGTCAGGTCGAAGTCAGGGGAAACCCTGATGGAGGACCGAAGCGATTCTGACGTGCAAATCGATCGTCGGAACTGGGTATAGGGGCGAAAGACTAATCGAACTATCTAATAGCTGGTTCCATCCGAAGTTTCCCTCAGGATAGCTGGCGCTCGAGAAATATGTTCGCGCCCCTCGCGGGCGCGCTACATTCACACAGTCTCATCCGGTAAAGCGAATGATTAGAGGCATTGGGGCCGAAACGGCCTCAACCTATTCTCAAACTTTAAATGGGTGAGATCTCCGTCTTGCTCGAAGATGAAGTCGGAGCTCGGATGGGAGTGCCAAGTGGGCCAATTTTGGTAAGCAGAACTGGCGCTGTGGGATGAACCAAACGTCGAGTTAAGGCGCCCAATGAACGCTCATCGGAAACCATAAAAGGCGTTGGTCGCTCAGGACAGCAGGACGGTGGCCATGGAAGTCGGAATCCGCTAAGGAGTGTGTAACAACTCACCTGCCGAAGCAACCAGCCCTGAAAATGGATGGCGCTGTAGCGTTCAGCCTATACTCGACCGTCGCAGGCAGGCGGGGCGCACCCGCCTCACGGCGGGGGCGTCTTGAAGCCGCGACGAGTAGGATGGCCGCGGCGGTGTGCGCAGAAGGGTCTGGGCGTGAGCCCGCCTGGAGCCTCCGTCGGCGCAGATCTTGGTGGTAGTAGCAAATACTCAAGCGAGGTCCTTGAGGGCTGATGTGGAGAAGGGTTTCGCGTTAACAGCCGTTGCACGCGAGTTAGTCGATCCTAAGCCCTAGGAGAAATCCGATGTTGATGATGGTGTAAAGTTCTATATATATTGTATATAAAATAACACCCGTCGGGCGAAAGG